>NC_074712.1:27041820-27348070 GCF_947242115.1 Biomphalaria glabrata
GATAATTTAGATTTTTAACAATGGTACTAGATTTGGTACAATATATGGTTTCACTGTTCAACTCTGAACGTCACATACTAGATACAGATCTAAGGTTAATACTTAGGCCTATCACTTAAGACATCTAAGGAAAAAAACAACGAATTACATATACAACACAAGGAAATATTTTGATTCCCTATCAAAAAAATTTAATTTATCGCAATACAACAAAATAAAAATGTTTCAATAAATTTGTTATTGAAGTCCAAGCAATCAAATTAGCTGTCTACCAATGGGTGGTCACATATAGAAACAAGTTAACTAAAATAAAAATAAAATAAAACTTCTTTTAAACTTGATGGAAAGTACTATACTAGTGTCTAGTAGATATTTTCAATGTTAACAGATTGAACATGTGTATAGGCAATGTCCAATAAAGTTTTATTACTTCCAGAGGAGCCAGTCTGACTAGCACTCAACTAGGTGTTAACTAGAGTATCCAGATGAATGGGTAGATTCCCGGTAGATGAAAAAAAAAAGAGGGGGGTGTAAGGTATATTAAAGGTGAAAGTAAAAATGTTACCTATAGTAAACAGTAAAGTGAGGGCCCGTTTACATTTTTCAGCTAGCTTGTAAGATCTCTTTTTTTTTATTTTAAGTATATTTTTTATCACATACTGTCCTCATTAACAAAATATCAACAACAACAACAACAACGAAATTAAATAAACTCGGATTTGACCTGATCTCTAGAAATTTTTTGCATTTGGAAATAATAGCTACAAAAGTTTTAATGTAAATAAATTAAACACGCGACGAGAATATATAATATTAACAATATGTTACTATCCAGTGAACGATTTGTCTGTGAACAATTTGTCCGTGCCGTGAACGAATAGTCGCGTGAACGATTTGTCGCGTGAACGATTTGTCGTGAACCAACTGTCGGTGAACAAGTTGTCGGTGAACAAGTTGTCTGTGAGCGAATAGTCCGTGAGCGATATGTCGCGTGAACGAATTGTCGGGTGAACGAAATGTCTGGTGAACGAATAGTCGCGTGAACGAAAAGTCGTGAACGATTTGTCGGTGAACGAAATGTCAGTGAACGAATTGTCGTGGAACCGAGCATGGAATGGGTGCCGGCCTGAGCTAGCCAGGAAAACCAGTGACTTGGCAGAATTTAAGTCATTGGTTAATATGCATGACTATATGCATGACGCGTAGGACGTAATCATCTTCTTTTTTGAAGTAACGCCTGTATTATATAAGATAAGATAAGATAACACTGCCTAAATATATTATAGGTTAACATTTCTATTTGTTCAAAATCTTTATGACCAATGTTGATGGGGGTAGGCCTACTGGGTACCTGCATCCAATATGCATAACTTTGAGAGGGCGTCTTATATTCGTCATATCGTGTATACAATTAATTATTTTTCAAAGTCATGCTTTGTCATCTGCAAAATTCTACTGGGTTTGGTTTACGCCATGGTAAAGCGAATGCAGCCTGTCGAAAGAGAAATGGGGATAAGATAAATCCTAATATATCCGTCTCGATGTTGAAGAATTCCACTTTCTGTTTTGACACAATATCTTAATTCGCTTTAGTAGGCTACGTCACTGAATCTGGACAAATTGTTGTAAGATGCCTTATTCTCTTGCTTTTTTTCCCAGAGTGATTCCGCGATGGTCGCTATAAAACTTTATTTTAAATCTACAATACTGATCAACATCCTTAGTTGGTATTCCAGGCTTTGCACGACGATGTTTCGCAGTACGAACATCTGTTCAGTGCATGATTATAATTTTAAGCCTTTTCAGAAGTAGCTGAGAAACACTGGTATAATTTTAAACCATTTCCCGTAATGAGCTCTTAAATAATCTCTAATAAAAATGTTCAAATCACTTTTGATAAAATGAGTGTAAAAAAGTGTAACCAATCAAATAATTAGCTTACATGTGCAGTTTTATATATGGTTCAACATAAAAGACAGTAGGCCTAGTTGTTTTTTTTTTAGGGGGGAGATTATTTTTATCCTTATGGGAGGGATTGACACCCTGAGCTTACCGCACCAAGTGATACCACTGTTTACAATCTCACGTTTGCAGTTAGACCGCATTGGAAAAAATGCAGATCAGGTAGAAGATATGTTAGGCCTACTTTAAAACTGGATGTTGCAGTTGGAGCTCAAGTTGCCATGGAAATCAGTGTTTACGAAAAAAAAAATTGTATGCCTACATAGTGATCTAATCTAATACATATTATACACACAGTGACAGTAAATAGACTCTTCTAGAATTGCGTTGGAGATGGTAATACGAGATGTTGTAGGCCTATACAGTTGAATGGCCAAAAGTAAATCATTTTAAAAACATATATATGTTTTTAAAATGATTTATATTGGGTCAATGGATAAATAATAAAATAAAAAAAAAAAAGAAATACAATAAAAATATGACTAATCCGACTAACTCAAGTAACAAGTAACATTTTTTAGCTGCGTTTATGCACTTGTTTGGCAATCTCTTTAAATAATTAGCGAAATAATTGAGGAAGATTTAAAATACCGAGACAAATAACCCCCAGACATCACGTGACAAGATGGCCGCGCATTACTAATGTAAATAATTCTGTAGCTAAGAAATAGATTCATTAAATCATTTGCTAGATCTAGAAATAGATCTAGTCTAGATCTAGTCTATGTCTATCTTGGTAAATTTAGATCTAGACACTGAAAATAGATAATATTGGTCTACTAAGTAGATCTATATGTTGATCTAGTCTAGAATTAGATTAATTAGATCTAGAGTAGATCTAGACTCTAGAGAGTCTATATCTAGACTCTAGAGTAACTTTAAACTTACGACACTTACGTTTATGATACTCAGTATTGATAGTTTATCGTTAAGCTCAGTCGCCGACATTTTTTATGTTTGAATTTGTGTATCTCCGTAAAAATTAGACCTAGAAAAAAACTGATTGTATCTATGAATTCCTCATCCATTTTTCTTAAAAGTAGACATGTTTTACTACTTACTACTACTTACTATACTACTCAAAGTTAAACTTATATTTGATGTTAAAGTGGGTCAAGTCGATGCTTTCAAAAGCTTAAATTATCGAGCACTATTTTACCTTTATCTTATCTTATCGAACATATTAAGAACTTATCGAACACACAAGAAGTATGGTGTTTTAAAAGTGTTATAATCTTAAAATTTTGTGAAAAGTATGGTGTTTCAAAAGTGTTATAATCTAAAATTTTTTTAAATTTATATCATTTTCTTTTTACAAGACAGACAGATTTTAATCATTTTCACATGCTCCACATCGAAGGATACTATCACTCATCAGCTATGCTTAGAAATAACTGATGGTGCTAAGCCCAGTAACGCATTACCGACACATCTCCGTACCAGTACTTATTTAGGTCTAAGCTATTTTGAGATATAAGGCCATTAATAAATCCAGATATTATTTATTTGGGGGAGAGCCTAATAAGCTTTGGTAGCCAATAGATAATCCCGCCCTCCCCAAGTCATTGCAGGACACAACAGTTTAATTGGTTGACCTAAAAACAAAACATACGGTACGCGGCCCTACGTAACTAGCCGCCAATCTAGCACGCTCAGTGTATGTAACAGCCCAAAAGTCAGTGCTAGATATTTTTCATATTTGTGAGCTGTGTTACCTATAGATGTAGATAGATCCGCCCTCCCTAAACCACCTTGTTGACCAAAAAAAAAAACACCGTATTTTAGAGCACACTTAGTATTTGTCACACAAACAACATATCTATATATACTACGTATCTATCATGCCTAGTGTTTGTGACCTAATTAGCGGCTTGACCGTAGGTACTCTACTGATGGCTCCTCCCTTACTACAACTTGAACAATGTTTTGGGACTGTGTTGATGGCCTGGTTTACACCTGTGTGTTACGCTATCACTGACCTTTTTTTTTTTTTTTTGTTGTGTGTTAGTCTGGTGGCTGCGTTTAGATTGAGTCTTGATATTTACGTTGTTACTTTGCACTGAAAAAGTGTGAATGTTGGACAGCGGAAGCGCGGGTAAGGGGGTGTAGGCAGAATAAGAGAGTGGTTAAATGTGTTATTGTTATTATTTTGTGTATTTGTGATGTTTCTAA
This sequence comes from Biomphalaria glabrata, assembly GCF_947242115.1. Classification (NCBI taxonomy): domain Eukaryota; kingdom Metazoa; phylum Mollusca; class Gastropoda; family Planorbidae; genus Biomphalaria; species Biomphalaria glabrata. The sequence goes on from NC_074712.1 coordinate 27,045,955, forward strand.
GGAGTGTCTTTGTAGCGCATTATGAGCTTTATCATACTTTATGGCAATATATATATATATATATATATATATATATATATATATATATATATATATATATATATATATATATATAATTTTATAGACCCTGCACCACACGTCTAGATCGAGAAGCACAACTGACTATGTATTTGAGGCTGATGTCACATTTTAATGGTCGATCAATTATTGATGATCTCTTGATACAGTGTCTTGACTGTTTCTCTCCCCCCCCCCCCTTTTTTTTTTACCTACCAAAAACATTATTATTTCAAAATACCATATCTACATTCTATACCTCCCCCTTAGCCCTTTCGTTTTATTAATATCTCTTTACATCAAGCACATGCACTAGGTATTTGTTTATAACACATAATTCAGAAGTTAAATCTTTCTCTCCTAACTGACGATACCAGTGTTGATTCCGCCAGAATGTGTGTGGTAAAAAATTACAGAGAGATAGAGTTAATAGAATGGGGCAAAGCACAACTGGATACACTCTGCGATAACGCAGGGTCAAGCAAATCATAATAGCATCAAAGTATATGTGTCATAAAATCAAGATTCTAAAATGGGTACAATTTGTGCATATCAATGTAAATCTATTTACTTAGAAAAATATAGCACATTTACGGTAAACCACAAATAGCTGATCTGATACAAATTTTAACACATGAGTAATTTATATATGTACTTTGCATTACATTATTTAAAAAAATAACAATTAAAAAATATATAATTTAAACATTTTGTCTTCTTTTGGGTTATGTCCCTTTGATGTTTATTTTTAACATTAAAATGGTGTTTGATATTTTACGAAGCTGAGATTGCTTATATAAAAACAGCTACTATCGACACCCCCTATTTAAACCTCAATTTTCATGTTTGGGTAGCAAAGGACACTTTCAACAAATAGTTGCAAATTATTTTTCAGCCTAATTAGAAGCATATTATATAGGTTTTGTTTAGCTGAAGCATCAATGGCATTAAAAAAATACCCTTAACCCGAGACACACTTCACTTTTCCCAAGAGGTAAAAAAAAGTGAAATTTTTATACTAATATATTACCAATGCAATTTGAATATAATTTAAAAAGTTATCCTCGGGTGAAAATGAAACTAAATATAACTTAACTATAAAGAAATGGACAATGCACAATATGAATAGACTAGTTTCTTCATAATCATCGAAATAAAGGAGAATTTTTAAAAATAAAATGGGGTGTTCGATAAGTACCTTAAAATGAAGGTGTTCGAAAGATGTAAGTTACTCTATATACTATATATTTTATAACTATATTAATTAACTGTTATAATATATATAATATATATTAATGATAATAATTATTATTATATAATAATATAATTGGTAATATAATTTTACAATTCTATTAATTGTGAATATTCACACTATAGTCTACTTATTATCATTGATTCATTATCATTATGATACTGATAATACTGATACTTAGACTGACTTAATGAAATAGTAACTTACTTTACTAAGTTTAACTTATTATACTTATTATTTATTATTTTTTTTTAGCGGAAATGTTTTTTTCTTCAGGATTTGAATAAGAGATGAACCTTTACAAAACAATTAGATTAATTATAAGACATGTTAGGCCAGGTTCACATCTAACTTTACATTCACTTTCACCTATAAATCCTTTGGTCTGCTGGACCGCTGGGGCACCACATAACATCTGTCAATCTTCTTTCTCCATTCTTCTCTGTCATTTCATTATGATTTTCCTATCTGAAAATATTGAAACCTGCCTGGGTGGACCACTTCGGGGGCCGATTTTGAGTTTATACTTTTGTTTTTTATAACTTTAAATATTGAGTGTAATGTCCTCTGATATTAGATCGAATATACTATTTGGTCATGAGGCAGTAGGTAGTAGGTAGACTTTATTGACTTTAAATCTGAGAGTCAGGGTTTAAGTCCCTAATTGTACGATAACTATTTATATTTTTTTAAAAGCGTTTTTCACACAATGGCAATTTAATTTTAATAATTTGATCTAGTGTACATTAAAGTTGAACAGGAATTTATATTTATAAACACAATCTTACGATGATTTTTAACACTTGATTTAAAAATTGATGTTTTTTTAAAGCAGAATCGACTAAAAAGAGCTAATTTTGTTCAGAAATCACAGAACCTTAAAAAGAAATACCACTTAGGAACTATAAATATTGAGTCAGCATACTGCTTCTCCTCCCTGGGACCAGAGTTCCCTACCTCCTATTAGAGACAGCATCGAAAGTGTAACAAAAATATCCAATCACAACCAAACAGAGCTCAAGGAATTGGTGAACTCTTTTCTAAAAACCCATTACACCAACAACCAATGTGTCAGAGTTTACACAGATGGATCCTCTCAAAAATCCAATACAAACGGAGGAACTGACATACTAATTGAATGGCCGAATGGTGTAAGACTGAAAAAGCCAATTCCAACTAGCGATCTCTCAGACAGCCATGGAGCAGAAAGGCAAGCACTGGAACTAGCACTACCATACTAATAAACTACCCATGTACACCTAACAGCCAAATTGTGTTAATGACAGATGCCAAAACAGTCCTTCAAAACCTAAAAACTCAGATACTTCTTATATAAAGCAATTCATGACAGCTCTTATAAACCTTAACATCAACAGCAAGGAAACTGTTTTTCAATGGATTCCAGCACACACCGAATTAGAAAGCAATAAAAACTCAGACATACTGGCCAAAGATGGAAGAACGAACAAACAAAAGAAAATCCCTCTCTACCCAGAAGAAAAAAATGAAAATAATAGAGTGTAGAATAAACGACAATTGGACCATCTCACATCCCAACTACAAGAAAAATAACACTTATTATAAGCTATCTGGATATGACCAATGCATAATTTTTCGACTCAGAACTGGACACAACAGAATGAGACAACATATGTTCCGGAAGCTTAAAGTCGGGACGAGCAAAATAATCCCTTGTCACCAGAGAATGCTGACCATGTCCTTCAAAGCTGCATACTATATCAAGAGACCAGAACAAGGCTCTGGCCCCAAAACCCTACTATATAACAAAAACTATATGGAGAACTGCCTGATCTGGAAACCACTGTGTGGTTCATCTCAGATATAGGATTACTGATTTAATCCTCCAACATGTAAAATGAGAATGAAAAAGAAGAAGAAGCATCAGATAACTTTTCCAATAGGCCCTAAGCATGTGTATGTGTCTGGGATGTTTTATGAATTGTTTCTTACCATGTCAAGTCAAAAGTTTTTGTCTGAGAAATTAAAATGTGCAGGTTAAAAAACAAAACAAAATGGGTGTTTCAGAGAAAGAGACAGAGTGCAGGTTTCATTTCATTTTAACAAAGATACAATAAGTAACAGGCAAAACAGTATGTGATAGGGATTGTTAAAATGTGACCCATTTATTGAAACTTCAATAAAAGAAAAGGAAGGGATGTTTAGGCCATAATAAAACTAAAAAGCCTGTGAACAAAACTTGTGTGTGCTACTAGTTTATACATAGTATATAATATATAGATTCTTGATCTATCTAGATTAGTAGAAGTACAAATAGCAGAAGTAGTAGTAAATTCTTACAATTTATGGGATAAATGATGTAGAGGCTGTTGGTTGACAAGTTGTTTTTGTATTTGAAGATTATGGTTCAGTATTTTATGTATAATTGCTACTTTACTTTTTTTTTTTATCCTGTAGGGTCTCTAAATTTAATGATCTATCCTATGCTTAATCTATATATATAATTCTCTTTATGGCTCAACCATTCCTGACACCAAGAAGTAAAGGAAAGATCACTCTTTTATTTCTGCGAGTCAGACTAGAGTTACCCCACGTAACTTTAGCGTACAAAAAAAAAGAGGGAGGGGAGAACAAGTAACCTACTCTGTATTCACCCCTCACTAAATAACAGGGCCAAACTTAACCATTGTGTGGCCCTATGCAAAAATGGATTTTAAGGGGGCCAAGTTTGGGTAGGGATACTGATAATAAGTGAAAATTAAGAGATTGTATTAGAAAATAAATTTGTCTTTGCATTTTATTCATTCTTTACTACGTACAGAATTACATTACAAGCCTTGCGTGTAACGAAGTCATACAGTAGATCATAAATAGATCATAGATCACGCTCAGTAGCAAGAATTGTTTCAATCTCGAGAATCGTTGATCTCAAGTAATTCTTTATTAGTTTGAGGCGCGAGAAGCTTCTTTCACCAGATTCGACATTTATGGGTATTGCATATGCCTTTTTTTTTTAATCGCGCGTAGGACTGGCGTTTTCCATATTGAATGACACCCCAAAATGACAACTTTTGTCTATATATCTTAGAAGATTTTTATGAGTTTTCAAAAGATTTTAATAATTTCAGGAGATTTCCAGGAGCTCCTGGTAAATCAGGAGGCTGTGGGAAATCTGTTATAAGTTATAAAATGGTTTAATTTAATAATTTACACCTAGAACTAGCACGGGTCCTATGAAGTGCTGGCTCACTGCGGTCGCATAGGTTGAAGTGGCCTAAGGCCGGCCCTGCAAAAAAGCAGTGTATGCTACGCCGTGGATCAACTGGTATACAATAAAATAAAATCCCTATCTAACATTTATAATTTGAATAATTTCTAATTTATATAAATGTTACAATCTCTGAAATGGTGAGACTATTTGTATGCTGTGCTGCTAGGTCAATTAGTTTAATATATTTTTCCTGCTGCATATTAATTATGAATTTATTTTATATATTTGACAAATTTCTTCTTATGTTAACTATTTATTATAAATGTTTCTTAAAGATGAAATTAAAAAAAGAGGCCTACATTTTGACTTTCAGTTTATGTGGATTGTATCTGCCCAAGTCACCTTAGATGAAGCAGAATCTTCAGTTCAGCTCATTCTACCATGTCCAAGTCTGACTCTAGTGACAGTGTTTCAAGACTGTCCTCTAGCAAATCTTTTGAGGCATCACTAAGCAATGTATTACCCCATGTACCAGATGAAGGCAGTGCAAACAAGCGCACTGGCTCAAGGAAGAGAAAAACACAGAGAAGACACGAGAAGCATTCATCTGTAGAAAGTATTTTAGGGGCCACAGTTGGGGCAGATATAACTGAAAGAGCAGAGATTCCATCTAGAGCATTTCTCAAACTGCCAAGCATACCTAATCCCAACTCAAAAGTTGATCTAACTATTTCAAATAATGGACAAGAGCTTTCTGCCAATAGTTCTAAAGATGAAATTGATATTTTAAAAAGTGTGAAAGGTTCTTTAGTTGAGGCCTATAAGAAAACTAGTGAAAAGGATGAACACAGTGACCTTGAAGACACACTTTCAGAATCCCATAGACAAATTCTTACTGACATTGAGAAATTCCAAAAAGGAAAATTTGTTAATACAGCCAAACATATTCATGATGTAATGAATCAGGTAAGTTCAATTTGTTAATCATTTTAGGCATATATTATATTTGAATAAGATTATTAATACATTATAAATCATAATACATTTTTGATTCATAAATTTTTTGTCAACTTAAGATCTGAATTGGAGTCTCTTTTATGTTGACTGACCCACATACAACAAGATTTTTGTGCAGTAGCTGTTCTTGCTGTCATGTGTACATTAAATCTTGAATGTATTACTTTAAAAAGCTCTTTAAGCTAAACATGAAATAATTTAAAATAACATTGAAAAATTATTTGAGCAGTTTCAAATTATGTAGTCACAGCTTGAAATAATTTTTTCTCAAAACTTTCAAATATTTTGTCTTTTTCTAAATTATCTGAATTTTAAAATTAGTCTCTATTGGGAGGATTTTTAAGTTCAAGGAAGGATTGATTATTTAGTTTTAAAAATGTGATTATAATTAACTACTTTTAATTACTAGACAAGTTAATAGTGTCACTTAGCTGAAGTTGTCTGTTATTGTAAGTTTCCTTTACAAATTTATAGGTGAAGAAAATTGTCTCATTTCATATTTGCTTCACATGAGTCAAACATAAACCTTATGTTTTGTTTTTTTTAAAGTAGAGTGTTGTACACTTGCTTTATCAGAATATAAAAGTAACCAGGCTAACATTGCAATAACAAAAAGAAATATTTAATATAGGGTAAAGAGAAACAAGAAGATAATATGCATTGTGAAAAGCAGCTTTTTCTTAGTGTCTCATGTATTGTATATGTGTTGATTCAATGGCAGCTACTTTTTCATTGTCCATCTATAGAAAGAAGTCTCTAGATACATCTCTGGTCATATTAAACAAAGAGAGTGTTGTCATTTTGTGAGAAGTAATACGATAAATGATAGGTGAGTCTATGACTTAGAAGTGATATATATATCATATACTACAAGAACAGCTGGGCATTTCAATTGAATAAAAAAAAAGTAAAAAAATTCAATAATAAAAATATTTCAAACATACAAATACATACAATATGTATACATATATTTCACGACTAAATATTTATACCATTTGTTTCTATTTAGCAATATTTGTGCATGTGGGAGAGATAAAAAGTGGCATATAGATCGTAACTTACCAATTGATGATAGCAAAGGTCACTTGTGGCACCAGAAGACTCACACTGTGGAAGAACCTTGTGACTCATTTGGAGAAATACATTTCCGTGGCTTTGGAACTATTGTTAGCAACTCTCCAGTAAGATTTGATGTTTTAGAGATTTTTAGTTACATAGCATGCTTAGCTCATTACATTACAGAGTTCTTGTGATAGTCTTTAGCATTAGTTGCCAAAAGATATTATGAATTTTTCAGTATGTGCGAGTTGACTTTAAAACAAAACCTGAAATAGTATGGGAACTGCTGATCAAATATTGGACGCTGCCCCCGCCAAGGCTTCTCATCTCAGTGACAGGGGGTGCCCAGAGGTTTGAACTCATGCCACGTTTAAGCTCACTCTTAAAACAGGGTCTGGTTGAAGCTGCTGTCAACACAGGTAGAAAATGAACTGCACATTTATTTTTTTCTTCATTTACATTCTTTTGTTTTTTAAAGAGCTTTAGTGAAAAGTAATAAATAGGACTTTTATGTGTCTTTCATAAATAGGACTGTTATGTGTCTTTAGTAAATTGGACTTTTAGGTCTCTTTAATGAATAGGACTTGAATGTGTCTTTAGGTGCATGGATTATTACTGGAGGCACAGCCACAGGTGTTATGGAGTTTGTTGGTGAGGCAGTCAGAGATCATATGACTGTGCACAGTGGCAACCACGAGGATATGTGTGTGGCTCTTGGTATCGCCACATGGGGCTGTGTGGCAAATAACTTGGCTCTTGATGGAGAGGGTGTAAGTTGGACAACTTCTTTCTCTTTCAAGTCCATGATTAAAACAAAGATCTTTAATCTACATGAGATAATTCAGCAGATATTTGATTTACTTTGAAAGAGTATTTCTCAAAAGGAAAATTAAAAATGGTTTAATATGTCTTACATTAGATTTTGCTCTGACAATCTTGGTCTTGAATTCTGTTGCTTTCATAAAACTTACCTTTACCTGTCCTTAGACAATGTGTCAAGTAAAAAATATTAAGATACTAAATGAAAGTTTGTGACTTGTAAAAACAAAATTCTGCTTTAGGGCCACATTTCAACAATCTTTATGCCTAAAATTATCTCCATCATTTGAAAATTAACTTTGTAGTTGAGGCATCATCCAATAAGTAACAGAAATCTTATAAGATCTTATAAATTTCTCATCTAAACCTTGTCATATGACCTTTAAGTTATGCATCAATAAGCTTTTGTTGTTTTGTAAAAACCTCAACCACCATTTGATTTCTATTTTGTATTTTATTAATGTTGCAATAGGATAATGGTCAGTGGCCAGCTAACTATGCCATAGAAGATGTCATACAAACACAAAAAGGTTTCAGCTCATTGGACCCTAACCACACCCACTTTATTCTTGTTGACAATGGCTGTGTGGGGACATTCGGTGCTGAGATAGAGTTTAGATCTAAGCTAGAGAGCTACTTCTCTTCATCAGCTACAACTGGAGTGTCAGAAAGTCAAGGTTAGATTTGTTGTAGCATTGTTTGAAAGAAAATTACAATTAAATTACAAGTTTTTTTTATATGTGCATTCATGAAACATTGTTATTGAGTTTTACATGTCCACATGAAACCTTTCTTATGCAGAACACTTTTATGTATTAATGTTAGTGTGATGATAGGTTTATCCTAAATCAATGAAATAAATCATTTAATTTCAATGTTATTTTCAATAGTCACATACACTAAACAGTTCTTTATTTAGTTGTCAAAAGTCAGCTATTTTTTTTTAACTAAATAAATTTTAAGATTTTGTTTTAGTTGAAATCTTTTGAAAGGAAACAAAAAATTTCTTGGAATTTTAAATTCTGTCATAGCTCATTGAAAGATAAAACTAAATTTATTGTTTAATTTTTTTAGATTAATATTCATTTCTTTATGACATTGGGATGAAATGGTCTGGACAAAGCTGATAAATTTGAAACTGCAAAACTTTATATTGACCTCAAAATTAAATTATAGGGACCAAAAAAAACATCAACTTTTTTTAAACAAAAAGAGAATTTTAAAGGAAATCAAACCTTATTTGAATTTTATTCATTTTAAAATGTTTGCCTTGTGTAAATCATGAAGTATATTGTATCAAGACCACTTATATTTTTTAAAAATTGAAAGTGATTAGATATCATATTCTCATCTTGTTGAGCTACTTTTGAAGATTGTTCAAATTATTTGTAGATCTAGATTGAGATCAGTTTATTACTAACTATCCATTTTGACCATAGTCATAAAAACAACAACAGATTAGCAGACTCCTCCATAAAATCTAAAATCCCTGACATTCAATGAGATTCAACCTCATGCTCTTCACAATCTCTCAAACATTTCCTTGTTCACATTATCAATTTCATTCCACCAAAAGCTACGCTTCTTCTTTTTAAGTTTTTGAATCCTGATTTCCCTTCATTTCTTGGATTTGTTCCCCTTGACTTGAGATCAAATGCACAATAGAGCTACAGCAATGAAACAAAATATTTGACCTGGATCCTTTTCAGTTAAGGAACTGAAAATAAAATCCTAATATCAAGAAAAGCATGTTGTTAATTAAATTTAGAAATGAAGTATTAAAATAAATAATAAAGTATTATTTACCAACTTTAAAAATTATGAAACTCAGTTTAATTTCTTTTTGTAATATATATTAACATAGTATTTGAAATAAATGTCTTTACTTTGTATTGACAATTTTTGTTTCAGTTATAAATACTCCAGTGGTTCTAATAGTTGTGGAAGGAGGCCTAGGAACAATGGAAACTGTGCACCAGTCTGTTAAGAGACATACACCTGTGGTTGTAATTAATGGTTCAGGCAGAGCTGCAGATTTAATTGCATTGGCAATAAAGATAACATCTGAGAATCCTAAGAAGTAATCCTATACTCTAATCTGAGCCATTCTTATGTGTGTGTGTATATGTATATATATTATCTCAGCTTGTGTGTTTATATGTATATATATAATCTGAGCTATTCTTGTGTATATATATATTAGCCAAGCATTACCTGCTGCCTGCGACCTTAGTTTGTGTATTACTAATCTCTCTCTCTCTCTATATATATATATATATATTGTTACGTTCTCCACTATCCAGGCTCTCTTCAAACTGCACCACACGACACAACGAACTTAAAGATTCTCACAACTCGGGGCTCCAAAGTAACAGTAACAGTTTAATTTCAAATACATCACAAACACTGTACAGTTGGCAACCACATTACACTGACTGTCCAAAAACCAAGCCTCTCTCCGGACTGACTTCACACACTGACTGCTGTTTCTGACTTCACCTCGTACTGGTCACATTGCGAGGTAACATGAAGTGTCTTGATTCTGACAAACTTGCTCTTATATAGGGTCTCTACTGGCCTTCACAAACCGGATGGAACATTGCTTGACCACTCCAATTGATCACTTTCGCATGACTTGCGTGCGAAATATTTACACACAGGTCCTTGCCAAACTGGCTTGTACTGTCACTGGTCACAGTTGACCGCTCGTCTAGCGCTGGACTGGGGCGATTTGCGTAGGCTAAAAACACACACAGCCTACGACCATCAGTGTCACCACCAGGTTTATAACGTGTATTACTAATCTCTCTCTCTCTCTCTCTCTCTCTCTCTCTCTCTCTCTCTCTCTCTCTAATACACAAAAATTCACCATCAACTCATCTATCTCAGAAAGCTAAGAAAATTTAACATCGACAAAACAATTATTAAACTTTTTTATACAGCAACCATCAGCAGTCTAATTAACTTTGCCATCACCTCCTGGTATGGTAATACTTCACTGGCACAAAGACTTAGACTAAATAGACTAATTAAAAAAGCATCGCATATCACTCAAATACAGCTGCCATCTCTTATCTCTTGAAGAGCTTTTTCACGAAAGATGCCTTTCCAAAACACTCTCGATTATTAAGGACAAATTGCACCCATTAAACCACTGTTACATAAGATCTGAACGAAGTGGTAGTCTCCTTTCCATTAGGACTAAAACAGAAAGATTTAAAAACTCCTTTATCCCACTTTTAGTCAGATGTTACGAGATCAGCTGTCGTCTATGAGAAGTACATAGAAGTCAAATTCATAAAGCATTGGTTGTGAATGTGTATGTGTTTTGTTTGTGAATGTTGTTCAAATTTTTCACCTATACTGTTATTGTACAGTAGTTATGCTGATGTTGTCAATTGTAGTCAAACTGAATTTCCATTTTTTCATTATTATAGCTTTTTATAATATTAAAAAAATGATTGGATTTGATTGGATCAATAAAATTATCTTATCATATATATATTTAGATATAGATAGATGTATAGATAGATATATATAGATAGATATATAGATTGATAGATATAAAATATTATTTCCAAAAATGACTCTAACAATTTTCTTTAAAATTAAATTTCAAGTTGTATATAAATATAAATGAAAAAAAAAGCTGCATTGCGAAAATTCAAAGTTGACCGTTACTGAGGTTTGAAAATGTTTCGTTATCATAAAATTAATTTTGGCTTTAAATTTCACAAAAAATTGACACTTTTTGTTTCTTTCATGACTTCAATGGGAATTACCACTCTCGTCCATCTAAATAGTCACACACAAACATTTCTGAAAATGAGCTCTTGAAACAATTTATTCAACTGAGCGAGGCTTAGTCATCTGGTACTAGAAAGTGTAAACACAAATATAAGTGCATAATTTTTTTTTATTTTTTGCAATCCTGTTTGTTTTTAAAATGTTTGACATGTTTCAGATGTTCCTTCAGAGTTGAGGATAGTTTATTTCCTAGTCCAAACCTCCCGCAGGACGACGGGGGATGGGAGCGGGCAGGGTTTGAACCCGGGACCATCAATAAATCCAAACGACAGTCCAGCGCGCAAACCGCACGGCCAGGCAGACATCCATCCTTTTCTATGACAAATAATTATGTTCTACATTTCAGCCCTGACCATTCCAAGTTACCAAGTAGTTTTGATGAGACAATACGGACAGCTGTTGAACATAATTTTGTTTGGAAATCACATGACAATAGCAAAGATAAAAGCATTCAGAAATGTATTGATACATTAAAAGTTTGCTTGCAGCATAGAACTTTGGTAAAGTCTAGAAGTATATCATTGTACCTTGTGGTAAACTTAAGTAGGAAAAATAAATGTTAGATTTTGAGCATTTAGCATGTACAATATAAAGTTTATTAACAACATTTTGTTGGACAATTTCAATATGTAATAGAAATATCTAGTTGTATTATTTTAATTTTAAATAGGGATATTTAATGTACTTATTTTTAAATTGCTTAAAAAAAACAACAAAAATAAACACTTGTATGAAATATTGTTCCACTCACTTGTTGTTTACTCTGCAGATCAATGTGTATGACCTGGATAAGTCTGAGTCAGCTCAAGATATTGATCGTGCTATTTTGTGTGCTCTGTTAAGAGGTAAGGCATGACACTATTGTGACTTGAAATTTAGAAAAAAAATTGCTAATATTTTTGAAATTAAAAAAAAAAAGTGTTGAACTAATTTATTTATTCTGTTTAGCTAACAAATCCAACTGTAGTACACAGCTTGCTTTGGCTTTAGCTTGGAATAGGTGTGATATTGCACGGCAACAAATTTTTACTTTAGAAAACAGAAGCAGATGGTCGGTGAGAATGTAACTTGTTTTTAATGTTATTAGTCCAGTGCAGGCTATACACTATGTTACCTATTTCAGATGGAAGCAGTTATAGACATCTAAATGAAAGGGAAAGCTTTTTGTGTTTTCAGATCAAAGATTTGTACGATGCCATGTTTACAGCCCTTGTACAAGATCGACCAGATTTTGTTCATCTTTTTCTAGACAATGGTGTAGACCTTAGAAAGTTTCTTACAGTGAAAACATTATGGAATCTCTATTGCAATGTAAATATTCAGTTTAATCAATTATCATTGAATTTGATGCTAGTTCATTTTTTTTTCTTTTTATACAAGATTCATTTTTGACACAATTTTCTAAAAAGAAGTTCAGTTTAGCTACATCCGATTTAGAATTTCAAAACAAAATTATTGATTATTTTGTGTTTTTTTATTCATTTGATCAGTGTTTGAATGTAGAAGATGATGGTGAAGCAGCTATATTGCGCTATATGATTATGTTTCTGAAGGTACAATCTTAATGAATTATTTAACTTCCTTAGATTCTTTCTTTCTTTAGTTCAAAGTGTACATTAGTGTTTTGTTTCTAAAGCTATTATACACCTCACCCAAATTATTGCCTATATGTTTTCCTGGGAAAGACATATTTAATAAGTATTCCCATTATTATGGGATTATTATTTTTATAACATTTTAATTTAATTTCCAGCAAAGTTGGGTTGCTTATCTTAGAAGACAGGCATTTGAAGAATGGAAAGACTTTCCAAAAGAGGACATATTATGTAGCATCAATAAGGCAGTAATACATCTGTTAGGAGATGAGTGCTTTAATTTCTATTTAGGTATATACATTATCTTTCTCTACTTATTGTGTACATGCAGTGACACAAGTCCCACTGAATAATTTATTTCATGAATTCACAGTTTCTAATTGTGTTCCTTTAACGCAACTTTGTGCCTTTTGAAATGTATAGACTTCTTATTAATAGCGAAGCCTTCATTTGTATTTGACATGATTACTAATTATATTAAAAGAAAATAAACGAAGAGAGAGAAACATCTTAAAATTTTATATTCCAAACAGTTCATAAAATATTTAAGGTCAATTTTGAATATTTAGTTTTTCATAACTTTTCCCTTTCTATAGATGTTAAAAATATCAAATTTGTAATGGAATAATTCAGATAATTAAAATACTCTTATTGAAATAAAATATATATTTTGTTACAAATAAGTACAGATTGATTTATTTTTGGACAAACTTTTTGGAAATTTTTGTTAATAAGCATAAAATCAAATTGTTCGAAAATTCTAAACTACATAAATCTGACAAGTATATTTGTCTGTCAGTTAATACTTAAATAAAATTGTCATTTAGACGGAGACAAATACACTGTCAGGGATGAAAAAATCAACATGGAATGGAAAGGAGATATAAATACTATTTTACCCTTGATGTCTCGAATGAAACCACAAACCACAGAAGCTACCTTACCTGAAGATACAGGTTAGTTGTAAAGTTTTTTTTTTCTATTTTTCACATTTCAAAATGCAAACATATGGAGCTTTAACTTTTTTTTTTAAACTTTAGAATAATATAATTGAAACTGCACAAAAAATTGAAAGATTTTGAGAAATAATTTTCTTTATTTTATGAAATTTTGCAATTTTAAGCTTGCAATAGAATATCCAAAGCTAAACTAGACATTGTTGATTTAAAACAATATAGAACTGGCTCTTGTCTATCCTAATCTATTAAACAAAAGTCAGTTAAACAATTGCTTTTTACTGAGAAAAAATTGAATTAGTGCTTTGAGTTCTATCACATACAGATGCTTTTTCAAAAATATGATTTTTTTTTCAATATTAAAAAGTAGCAAATTAGCTTTAACAACTATTCATTAAAAAGTATTTTTTTTTTACTTGGACTGTTTTGTTAATGAAAGTATAATGTCTATATTAACTTTATATTTTTAGGTGTTGAAAGTAAAATTGGCAGTGGTATGCAGCATTCTGAAAGTGAAATACATGGTACATATTTTACATGTTTGACTTTTTTGTTTTGGTATATGTTTGATTATTGACTTTTCTTCTTGTTTGTTTTTTTCTCTTTTTGAGCTATAATCTTTCTGAAACCTAGTCATTAAAAATCTATTAACAAATCCCTTTAGGAAATTTGGCACACATGTCACGTAGCAGAAAAATCAAACTGAAATTGAAGATGAAGGAATCCTATGATTTTGATTATCCAGAGAGAGATTTGTTTCTATTTGCTGTTCTTTTTAACAGACGTCAACTGGCTGATCTATTTTTAAAACTTGGAGTTAATCACCTTGGTAAGATGTGACTTTTATTATTTCATGACCCTATAATTTGTTTCTTATTTACACTACTTCTAATAAAATGCTCAGAAATAGCAATTTAATTATCTAGGGGGTTTTTTGTTAAATAAAAATGAAATATTTTTTTGTTTTAATTATTTTAATTAATTTTTATTTTTCAAATCTCTTGTTAATTTTGGCAATATCTATGCTCTAGGGACAGCTTTATTTGGAAGTTCACTGTTAAAGGCCCTCTCTGAAAAAGCTGATACAGATGAAGAGACTAACACAAGCTTAGATTTGATGCAACATTCTCAGTATGGTTTCTGTTTGTAAACAAAATAATTTGATTTGTTGAACTGATGTAGCTAACACCTTAGTTGTCAAGAATTAGGGTTAGGTTTCAGCATATTTCTCCATTTTATGCATTATTTTTATTGTAGTTTCTACTGTCAGATCCTATTCTTCTTAATATAAATATTTGAACACTATATTTCAGTGGTTCTCATGCTTAACAAGTTGCACTTAAGAATGTGATGAATTAGAAAAGAAAATTACAAACATCTAATAATAAACTAATTATCCCTTTTTTTT
This sequence comes from Biomphalaria glabrata, assembly GCF_947242115.1. Taxonomy (NCBI): domain Eukaryota; kingdom Metazoa; phylum Mollusca; class Gastropoda; family Planorbidae; genus Biomphalaria; species Biomphalaria glabrata. Next base: position 27,061,115 of record NC_074712.1, read on the forward strand.
TTGCATATATATTTATAATATGTTTGAAATCAAAATTTACATAATCAATCTTTATAAACAGGTTTGCTTAATCTTTATTTTTCTGGAATAGTGTTTGATAGATAATTATAAGTATTTTATAGACTAAAAAAGTTCTTGTATTGCAGGGGCACCAGGTTCCCAGCAAGGGGGTCAGGGGGAATGTTGTAAACTTGGTGATAGCCAAGTATTGTCTAGTGTTCTGGGCTTCAAAAATTCATTCTCCTGGCATCTACAACATTTTTTCTCATACTAAGAAGAGCGTATGTAAAAAAGGTTTACATAAAATAGGGGTGATACGAGAAAATACACATGACAAATTTAAGTCTAATAATGAAGGACAGCACTGGTCTGTACAGTTATTGGATAGACATTCAATGTATTTATAGCACACATTTGTCTGTGATGGGCATGAAAGTTGTAAGATCATCTTCAAATTAAGTAAGATGTCTAGTCCCTAACCCCTTTTTTTGTTAATGCAAAAGGCATCAACATTATGTTACACCACAGTCTGAAGACATTCAACCATTCTGAAGTAAGAAAGTAAAGAAGCTTTGAAATGACTTCTTCAAAAGTTTGAGTCAATATTGTTGCTTGTACCTCATTTGTACTTGGTTAATATTCAAACTTGAATTTATAACTACATTGAAAATGCAACATAGTTTTTGTCCCTGGAAAAATAAATTGACTGGCCTTGTACCTACCCTCTCTGTTAGAATGTCACCTGCTCCCTGTAACGGCCCACATTTTGAGAAAAACTGAAATTTTCAGTTTATCATAATTTGGGATAAAATTGTCAAAATGCTATTTCAATAAAATTTCAGGAAAAATTATCTGTACTTGTGATAAAACTTCTTTAGCTAGTGTGTCTTGTCATGCATTTCAATGATCACACTAGATTATTAATATTGAATCTTCTTTCATTTTGATTTAAACAGAACTTTAGAAAACTTGGCAGTGAGTATTTTGGATGTCTGCTATTTGCGTAACAAGGTCAATACTCACATGCTGCTGTGTCGGAAGATAAAAGAACTAGGGGACAGTGCCCTACTTATAATGGCAGACAGGCAAAAGTTGATGGATTTTGCTGAACATTCATCCTGTCAAACAAAACTGACCAACATTTGGAAAGGTTCACTAGCTCCTCACACTTCACAGTTGAAGGTGGATTTTTAACAAAAATCTTTTTTGTTATTTAAAAATTTGCTTCAAATGCACTTTGATATATTAATGAATATTGACTCTTAATTAAATAATATATGCTCATTGGTTATGTACTTTTCTTTAATTTAATTTTTCTTAGGTAAAAACTCTATAGTGATCTTTTTACCAGACTATTTAACTTTTGTCTTTATGAAAGTACTTTACTATTAGTAGCCTACATGAATTGCCTGAAAGTAGGAGTCTTAGAGAGTAAAGAATAGATATGAACAAAAGCAATGACAATGGCCTTTTTGAAATTTAATTTCCTAATTGTAAAAATAACTTTTTTTGTGTGCAGTCAACTTATAATACTCATGACATCTATATATTGAAAAGACCATGTCTCTCAGTTTCCTAACCAACTTGTGAACTCATTAAGTCTGTTCCCTTTCTCCAACTATTTTGGTGATGATTTCAATGTTTTAATTTGATTCAAATATAAGAAATGAATTTCTGATTTACACCTTACCAATAAGGTCTTTATTGTCAGCAGCAATTAAACTGTTAAAGAGAAACCTAATATTACAATTCTTTTGTTCTCTGATAGAAACATTATTTTGGTTGGTGGAACTTGATATAAGAATGTATTTAAAAAAAAAATAGAAAGAAAAAACATAAAATTATAACCTTTATTAACATTTATATTTAATACTTGAATTTAAACCCTCCAGCTACTAAATTTGTTTCAACACCATACTGTAATACATTGCAAAGGTTTCAACATTTTTTTTGTTACATTTCAGATTCTCTTCACTATATTTTTCCCTCCTCTGATCTACTTTCTGAAGTTTAACAAGGTCACAAAATTTAATAGATTGTTGCATCCATCAGAGGTGGAGCCTGAAGCCATAGCAGAGCACCTGGCACTGGAAGTCAACAAAAACTCTAACATCAAAGATAAAACTGCTAAAATTGGTTTTGTACCAGCCAAACAAAAAACTACAGATAGTACTGTCAGGACTAAATTCCAGGAAGTCAGACTTTTGTGTGGTCAAGAAAACAGTATCAGCCTGTTCCAGGCTGCGTATATGTTTTATAGAGCCCCAGTGACCAAGTTCTTGAATAACATTGTAAGTGTTTTGTTATTGTTTACATTTTAATTTATATCATTTTTTTTACATTTCAATGTGTCAAAAAATAATTTTAAAAACAATAATTTTTCTAATGTTGAGGAAATTTGGATAATAAGCCTAGGAAATGAAAGTAGCTGGTTAGGGCTCAAAGTGTATCTGCATCTATTCACTATTTAAAAGTTATTTTATTTCAAATATACTTTTACATTTACTAACTGCTTGAAGTCACGGACATTCGGGCCATTATCTGCTTTTCAAATATTCCATTATATTCTGACTTCTTTTTAGTTTGCTTCTATCTGGTCTATCTCAATTGAGAATTTTTCAATTGTGCTTCACAAAACTATATACTCTAGCACCTAGTAATTTTTGGCTTATCATGTTTCTTTCTTTTTTTGACTTCCACACTGTAATGCACTATTTTAGAACTCATTGCAATAACTATTCCTTTTCAAATAATTTTTCTTCTCAGATTGCTTATTTGATATTCTTGGGTTTGTTCAGTTACTTCTTGCTGACCAATGTGAACCCAGCGAATGAACCAAACTCTCCTTCAGTTGTGGAGTATATTGTCTGGGTTTGGTTTCTGACTATGATGATTGAAGAAATAAGACAAGTATGTAGCATTTAGACATTTAGGTTATTACTTTTTGAGGCTTTACAGGAAGAGCCACTTCATATTTTTTTGTTGATCTTACAAAAATGTACATTCTACTAGAGTGCATTATATCAGTAATCACTCATAAATATGAATTGATCAAATCATGAATTCTAAAGAAATGAATGTCAAAAGTTTATTAAATGGTCTAACAGGTGATCATAGGTGATCAGAGATCATGGAAGTACAAAATAAAAAATTGGTGGAGTAACTTCTGGAATCAGTTCGACTTTGTCATGTACCTGCTGGTCATAGTGTCTGTCATTCTGAGGTTTGAACTCTTCACTGACTTCCATTTTGTCTATGTAAGGATCGTCTATTCCATCACTTTGGTCATGACTTATCTTAGATTCATGCAGTTCTTCTTTGCTGAAAAAAACATGGGACCAAAGGTCATTATGATCAGAAAAATGGTGAGTTACTGAACAATTAAAGAAAGTATTTTTTTGTTTTTTTTTACTGCACTAGTGCTTTATTACAAAGTAACAAAAAGTAAAATTACCCTTTCAGGTCTTGGGTTAGGGTTAGAGCAGGTGATGTTAAAGTCATCTGTTTCTATGGCCGGCGGTTAACAATATCATGTGGCCAGCACAATGACTAATGGCTTAACTTTCCCCAACTGTCAGGTACCTATTAGAGTTGGGTGGACTCAGGAGCAACCTTAAAATCCCATAATTAAAAGCCCCCCCCCCCTTTTTATTGAAAATAGTTGAGAGAAATATATATAGGCATTGTCTTCAAGTCCGAAATTTATGGATGAGTGCAGTTTAAGACTAAGCTGATTCAAAATGTTAGAAAGTACAAATTATTTTGTTTCCATGCTAGTAAATAAGTTCTACTTCATCACACTCATCATATTTTTTATTTGTATGAACTAACAACACTTATCTATGTCTTCATACACTATGTCTACACTTACTGATCAATATCTAAACATGCATGACTAGATTGACACATGAAATGTGGGAGTCATAATTATCTTCTTATTTGAAGTAACTTCAGTAATGTAATGAAATTACAGAAAACCACTATCTTGGCTTTATTCAACAAGATTAGGCTACAGTAAACAGTGAAAGAATACAAACATGTCTCACATGACATTGTTAAAGTACTATGAACACACACACACACTGGATATGACCTTCTGACTCACTGGACACACACAGAAAATAAACAACTTAGTTACACTATAAGTAAACATAAAGATAAGAAGCTACACACTGATATATGTCTACACAACACTGATCTATGTCTACAGTTGACAGATCTGATGTTTTTCTTTCTGATTCTCCTGCTGTTCATCCTGAGTTTTGGTGCTGCCTATCATATCAACATGTTTCCCAATGCACCAATCAACTGGTCAATTATGTACTATGTACTTTACTATCCTTACTTTCAACTTCATGGGAACTTGTTTCTGGAAGACATGCAAGGTTAGTCTAGAGATTGACATTTATAGATTGGGTATAGTATATGCTTAGATTCCAATATTTTCAATATAAAAGTGTATAGATTTTAGAGGCATGCAAGGTGTATGTGTATAGATTATACAAGCATGAACGATAAGTGTATAGATTCTAAAACATGCAACATGTATTTTCTTGAGAAAAATTTAAACTTTAACTATAGAAGAATCATTGTATAGCTCATTGGTGAAAAGTTTTGGATTTTATCAGTGCCACATTCCCAAAACTTTTGAGCTTCCTAAAAACATTAAAGAAAGATCTTTTTTTTAAAGTTTTGAACTAACCAAATGGTACCTTCAGCTAAAGCACATGTTTACTTTACTTTTACTTTGTCTTTGGTATCAAACTATCAGAATAGCCAGCTTAAAGCTGAGACTGTTGAACTTTTTTTTTTTTTATAAAACATGTGAAGACATTGATGGAAATAATACACCTTCAGAGTAGATATAGATAATAATAATGACATTGTCTTCTATTCCAAAGATTAAGGAACAGTGCAATGTTTCACATGACTATGCAAAGCCAGTTGCGACCTGGATATTTAGTCACATCTAATGCAGACAAAGCCGTTGTCCACCAGGGGTCTATTTAAGTTGTTTTTTTTTGTTCCGGTCTTTGGCAAAGGCATTTCTTTGGTTCTCAAATGGGTGTCCCATCATCTTCTAATGATCTCTTCAACTGTCTCTTTCAGAGGCCAACTGCTGCCAGCTAAGCCAGTGAGGACAAAATGACACCTGGGTTGATCTTTATTGTGATTTATTCCTTCAGGAAATCCTTGTAGAATAAAAACTTAAATGTAGATTCCAGCACATTTGATTTGAGTATTTTCTTTGTTCAATACTGTATAATACTTTTTAGGGGAAGACACCAGTGGCTGCACTAGAAATGAAACAATTTGGAGAAATGATCCAATGAATCGTTGCCCTGAAAAGAATGCCATTGTCCCTATTTTGTTAGCAGTGTATATGGTGCTTACCAATATACTACTCATCAACATCTTGATTGCCATGTTCAGGTTAGTCTATCATTTAAATGTTTCTACATGTTTTAAAATTCTTAACAGTATCCTACTTGAGTAGTCTTTGTCAAGTATTACCTTCTTGTTTGAAGGCTGAGTGCTAAAGGTCTTGGCTTCCGAGCCAATGGGGTCTCTGGTTCAAATCCTGGTGAAAACTGGGATTTCAAATTTTGGGATCTTAGGACACACCCCTGAGTCGACCCAACTCTTAGGACACATCCGTGAGTCTACCCAACTCTTAGGACACCCCTGAGTCTTACCCAACTCTTAGGACACACCTGAGTCTACCCAACTCTTAGGACACCCCTGAGTCTTACCCAACTCTTAGGACATCTCTGAGTCGACCCAACTCTTAGGACACCCCTGAGTCTACCCAACTCTTAGGACACCCCTGCATCTTACCCAACTCTTAGGACACCCCTGAGTCTTACCCAACTCTTAGGACACTGCTGAGTCTTACCCCTACTCTTAGGACACCCCTGTGTCTTACCCAACTCTTATGGATATCAGACATTAGTTGGGAAAAGTAAATGGGATGAGTCATTTTGCTGGCTACATGACACCCTTGTTAAGCGTATGTAATAAAAATACACAGTTTACACTGTCTGCCCTGTAGATCAAAAGGTCTGAAAAGGATACTTTGTTTTATGTTCAAGCTAGTTGAGTTGATCTGTTGATATGTTTCATGTAGATTACTTGTCCTCATATAGACTTTAAATTAACTCATCAAGGAATACAAATTCTATACAAATTAATTAATTGGCCACACTGAGAAAACTCTAGTTTGACCATTATAATTTTTCAAAGTATAATAAAAAAAATTAATTTAAATTTGGCTAGAGGTCTAGGCAATCTTTATTTTGAATAGAATTTTATAAACTCTTTGTAAGATTTATACATTGGATTACAAGGATTCTTTTTGCCGGTAGGAGAAATTTGGGCGAGCTAAAAATGTTCCATTTTTGTTTAAATCTGTCATTTATTAGTTATTAAGGGTAAAATAATTTTACAAAATGGTCATCAGCCTCATGAAGAAGGAATTGTCTTTTTTTTTTTAAATTATTTTTTATGTTTTACATATTTACAATATCTCTATTCAACTTGCAAATTCATGGGAACTGGGAAATACCTAAATATGAGTCTCGAAGACGGCTCTAACAATTTTCCTAGAAATTTGATAGTTTGATGTCTATCTTTGGAAAAATAATTGGCCACACTGGAAAAACTATACTTTGACCGTTATAATTTTAAAAATTATTCTAAAATTGAATTTGTTCTTGAAAATCTTTATCTTGAACAGACACATCATGTAGGCCCTATTCATTAAAGAGTAATTGAAAACATTCAGGAACATTTTACATTTGTAGATGTGGATTTATAGCCCAATCATTAGAACTTTATGTACTCTTAGTGGAAGGGGGAATCATGGGTGGGTAAAAATGTTCAATTTTTTAAATCTATCATTCATTAGTTATAAAGAGTAAAATAATTGCTCATACAAAAAGTTATCAGATTCTTAAAGAAGAAATTGTCTATTAAATTATTTTTTTGTTACTTGTCTTTTTGGAGGACAAAACCATGCTTCAATTCAACTTTTATAACTTTTTTGTTTGTTACTAGAAAATGATATGTCTGGTATAGAATTAATTGAGAATGCATGACCTTTTTATATAAAATACATGAATGTTTATCTAATAAAAAATTAGCTTAATATAATTTATTGAGAGTTTAAATGAAAACTGCGGTAAAGTCTCCAGGCTCTAGATCTAGATTAGATCTAAGTAATATTTAAAGTGAATGAAGAAACCATTATTTTAGTTAATATTTATCCATATTGTCACAAAACTTTAGAACTATCACACAGTTAAAACACATAAAAGGAAAATCTTGAGCTTATTATTTATGTCACTACCATTGGGAAAATGAAAACTGACCAACTGTATTTTTATACCATATTTATTCATATTTTAGCAAAATGTTACATATAAGCATAAATGATTGTTGAGCTCATTATCCCATATTTAATCTGGAAATAAAGCCCAAACTTTTTAAAACATTTTTTTCTGTAAAAACATATTGAAAGATGGAAATCTGGATGTTTACAAAGGGAGGCTAAAGTTGTAATATCATACAAAGGAAAAAAAAAAGCACTGATGATGCCATCGTTAATCTGGACACTATGGCTAGGTCAAGTCAGTGTTGGGAGCGTTGTTACGGACTCGTAGAGTAAATGAATCAATCCAATAAGAATAACTTTACAAATCCAAAATGACAGTTTAGAGTCACAAAGTTCGTTAAGCAAAACTAATCCTATAAATTAAATGAATCAACTATATTGACTTCCCCAACAACTAGATTGCATTCTGCACACCTATATTTACCCTTTCTAGTAACTATGAGAGAAAAATAGAGTAGAAACTTCCATTCTATTATATTGGTCATAAAATTGTATTCGAAGACCTGATAAATAAACAAGTACAAATAGATTAATTCCCTTTTCTCTTGTCATGTCTTTGACTATTCACATAGTCTTGGACTATTAACATATATGAAAAGCTAATGTTTCTTCATTAGCATAATCTCAATAGGAATAATTGAAATGAGATAGAACTGTTAACTGTAGATTCAAGGGGCTTTGAGAAAATAGACATAAAACGAAGGTCTAAATAATTTCTGTCTAGAACTCCCAACCCTTCATGTGTACATAAACTACAAGTTTAAAAACCTGACATATTTTTGAGGAATGAATGAATCTTCAATATTCCACTGATGTTTACTAATGTTTTGCTGTTTTGTTAGTTACACATTTCAGAGTGTACAAGACAATTCCACTAAGGTCTGGCGCTTCTACCGCATTGCTCTAGTCTATGAGTACTTTGACAGACCAGCTCTAGTCCCACCTATCATAATATTTAACCATATATGGAGAATATTGAGATATATTTTGTATTTGAAAGGACGCATGACCAAGCGACACAATGACTTTAGTAAGTATTAAACAATTTACATTTCGAAGCACTGCATAACTCACTCTGTCTATCAGGTAAAAAGTTTGCACACATTATTTCTTCCACACCCACTCTCGGATCAAGTTAAAATTTTGCACAATTTTTTTTTTATACAAAACAAGAATCAATTAAAAAAAAAAAGAATTAATTAATTGGTAATTGTTATATATCTTTTGCATTTTTCAGTTTTAAATTAAACTGACATTATTAGGCTATAATTGTAAGTGTGCCTGATAAAAAAAAAATTCTGCACAAAAATACGGGTAGTTGACATTATTAGGCTATAATTTTAAGTGTGCCTGATAAAAAAAAATTCTGCACAAAAATACGGGTAGTTGGGGATAAAACCCAATAGATGTTATAAAAAGAAAAGACCTGAAACAAGCGCCTGAAACTACACATTTACAGTACTTTATTTGACAAGTCTTTTATCCAAGATCTGGGTATTTTTTTTTAAGACTAGCTTACTTCAAGTACCCAGCATTTTCCAATACACAATTTCACACACAAAAATAATTGTAGATATAAAATTTTTGTGATTTTAAAACTTTTAATGATTTTTTTAAAGGGTGTTTTTAAAAAATTGTTACTGTAATAAAATGTGAATATTCATTTGTTACGAATCCCACTGTCTATTTTGTGTCTGTTATAATTTCTTTATGTTTTCTTGAGTTAAAGGGTCGTATTTTCTCCTGATGTTTATATCTGATCTCTGTTGTCAGCCGTTTTGAAACATTGGTCCAAAATAATGCTAAGCTTAAAAATTAAAAAAGAAAATTGTGAATATATGAATGAACTTGTTTTAGATGAAGCCCATTAATTATAGTTGCTTTGAAAAATTTATCTCACACATGGACCTTGTCATAATAGTCATAGACATAATATTCATAAAATCTAGTTATAATCTGTAATCTATATAATCATAAATATTCATGTTGAATTCCAATTGTAACTATAGAATCAGTATAGATCTACTTCTAGAATATATATCTAGGTTATAAATATAGTAGAAACAGAATCTAAGATAATCAGAATTTACTCTAGACTGTAACTCTAGGCAGTCTAGATCTAGAGTCGTAGAATTAGTCTTGATTTTAGACTAGATTTCAGTCTAGTATACTGTATATTATATAAACCTATATATACACGGACCAAGGCTTTCAACATGGTCAGTGGTTTATGGAGGAATTTGGCCAGGTTTGGATGCTGGGTAGGGCACGTATCCCGTATGGGGGATGAACGTATGCCAAAAGCAGTCTTTTTTGGTGAGCTAAAAGATGGTTGACTTAACAGAGGTGCCCCACGGAAAGACCAGCTTACTTGCCATAGCAGACATAGAAGAGAGCCCCTGGTTGCATGCAATCTCAGAACAAGACAGACAGCTGGAGGTCACTCACGAAGGTCGCAGGGTGCACATTTGAGACCTAAAGGAAATCTGCTGCTGAGGACAGACACAGTTGGCGAAAAGAAAATCTTAATCGACCATAGGCTTGCCCTGTTTGTGGGAAGATTTGTAGGTCACAGCTGGGGCTGCGTATATGGGCCCCCCCGCAGGATTTTTGCACAGGTGGGTGCAAGCTGCCACCTATGGCTCAAAGTCGTAGCCTCAACTTTCTTGTTATAATATTAAAGAAAAGAACTGCCCTCTATTTGAGCCCTCATACCTAATCAATATTAAGTGCACAGTAAATACTTCTATTTCATAAAATAAAAAAATAAGAAACTAAAAACGTGAACAAAGTATTCACTGTACACATTGTTAACTTTATCTTTGAGGACCGTGGTTCCCTACGTTCGATCAAAAACTACAAGCGTTGACTGTGGCTGCCGAAACTGTCAATAACTTTACAAATGCATTGCTTTTCATCGTGATGGACAAGATAGCGATGAATGCTTATCATGCAGTTTTGATATTCTTCTTTGCATTGCAGCTTTAAGAATGAAGACAAAACAAGTTGAACTGACCATTATTATTGCTCGAAAAGCGAGATGTAATGAAGAAACTTAAGAATCAAGATATGTAATGTAAAGCCGTGTTCTGTAATAACTCACAAAATCCAAACGTGTTGTTTTTTCTCAGTGTGTCTGTCGACTGCCAATTCTCGGCAGCAGCAACTCAATATCCGGTATCAGGTTTTTCTGCCAGCATTCTCTCCTTCCTCAAGATGAATTTCTGACGTGTTCCTCAGGATGGTCAAGTTGGTTTTTGATTATGTCATTAAGGACGTGCTGTTGAGTGGCCACTATGTTAAGTTGGAAAGACTGCAACACCATGGAAACTGGTTCAAGAACAGATGACTAATTAACGACAATGAAAAGACAAATCAGAAGCAAGAGGAGAGACATTTACTACACATGTGCAGTTTGTTTGGTTTGACTTGCAGTCGTTATTTTAAGATCCACCAAACTGTCAAAGATCTCAAAGTTGAGAGGGGGCAGCCTTGGCCAAGTATTTTATCCATGTCTAGACTGTACAACGACATTAGACACATGCAGTGCGTCTCCCTGAACCACAGGAACTATACCAATGAAGTCGAATACAATCGCAATCAATAAAACGAACACTCAGTGCCTGAGATATCTACAATTTCTTCACTAAAATACCCAGCAAATGCAGTTAATTCATGTTAATTCATGTTGTATTTTTTGGTTTCTTGCTGCGTTGATCCAAATCAATGTTTTGACTTGGACGTTGGTATGTGAAGAACTTTCTTGTATCTCTTCTTTTGTAAACTGGTGGATGTGTTTCACCTGCCATTTTATCCAGCGCTGCGACCGACCGCAAGACGTTAATACATTTACACTCTTGACTTTTGTTCAATGAAACTAAAACATTTATCACATCGAAAGATAATTGGCAAGGATTTCTCCTACAAGGCAAAAAAAAATATTCTAGACCTTAACTAAATATTATAAAAAGTAATTGTGGCATTTTACGTCTCTTCACCAGAAAATGCCGACCACGTCCTCCAAAACTGCTCTCTCTACCAAGAGGCCCGTATAAGATATTGGCCCCAAATCACCCCAATTGAAAGAAAACTATATGGAGAGCTCCCTGATTTGGAAACCACTGCGCAGTTCATCTCCTGTATTGGTCTAGTCATATGAACACTCCAAAATAACAATGAGAACGATGAAGAAGAAGAAGAAACGTCTCTTGACGATTTTTTCCTTTGCAACTTCTTGTGTGACTAAAGAGTCCAATCCTTTATACTTTACAATAACAATGTTATTAAATCCGAAGATTAATGATGAGTGCAGTGTTTACTATTTATTTGAAAGTTTCACAATCTGAATCTAATGTGTCCATGTGGTGATATGACTACGCCTACGGTATACGCAGAACCGTGAATTTTGTGAACTGTATACGCAGAACCTATTGCAACTTGATGGCTTTTGTAAGTTTGTCTGCTGTGCTGCACGAGATGCCAAAAAAAAATATGTAGATTCTAAAATTCTAGAACAATAGATCTATTCCACTAAATTTATTAACATAAATCTACTAATCTCATTTATAATTTGTTGCTCTAGATCTACTATATTACCAAAGCATTCATTCAGATTTTAATATAAAGATTTAATTATACTAATAAAGAGATGTAATTTAGATCTATACGGTGTTAGCGAATAGCGTTTCACAAAAAAAGAACCTGGGTTTTTCTAAAATCTGATGCTTGGTGTGTAATAGTAAAACAGCACCTACCTAAATAAATCGTAAATAGAGAGCAAATACCTATATTTATTGTAGTATATATAGGTCTGTGGTTTTATATTATATAACTTTTGTAACTTCTTCTATAGAGAAATGACTTTTGTAATTTCTTTTACTGAAAATTTGGGCTATTTGCATCTGACGCGTATATAATTTTTATGTGCAACATTAATTTATTTGTTTGGTATCAAACAAGGGAAAGAAATTGTACTTCAAAGATTTGATGGCATAAGTTGAAATAGTCTCCTTTATACTTTGTGTAGAGAATTAGGTCTTGGCTTAAAGGTTTGAAGCTAACAATAGGTAACTATATAACCTTCTATTTTCATAAGCACTTTGCTGGTACAGTGGCTAGTGTATTGGCTTGAGGAAGCTTGCGCCCTTGAATTCAATTTGGACAACTTTTTTTAAATTTATAAAATGCATTTAAAAAGCTATTCCGGTAACATTTAACAAGATACCTCCTTCTTACTTCCCCCTACCCCCTTTCACAACTGGTCCAGACAAGTGATAGCATCAAAGGGCATTGAGAAAGCTAAAATTATGCTAAACAAAACAAAAACAATTGGTAAAAATAATATTGAATTGCACATATTTATTATTGTTAGTCTAGTTCTATTACAAATTTAATCACGACTAATCGAAACTAATTGATATCGCTACACTAAATGTAAGCTTTGTTTTTTTTTATAATTATTTTTAATGTTTTTCTTGTTCTTGTTATATATCTACATACAAGAAAATTTAATCTTAAGTTCTCAAACATTTCATTTGAGTAAATTGTGTAAATAAAGGAAACAAATTTGATATTGCAATGAAATAAATAAAATATCACAATTTTCATGTTTTTATTTGATTGGAAAATTAACTTTGACAGTGTCTTTCTTTAAGACTATGCTCAAAAAGTTTGAGGTCTGTATCTTGAAGAATGTTCCTCTTGTTCCAGGTGTACACTTCAATGAGGAGATAAACATGCGTCTGACTTTATTTGAGAAGGAAGCAATGGAAGTACATCTGGCTCGGTCTTCAGTTCGAGAAAAGGAACAGCTAGATAGAAGAGTAGCTTCAACAGCTGAAAGGTAGACTGTTGATTTTGATTTAATGAGCTTTGAATATATTTACTCATGAAACTCAGTATAGAGACAAGTGTTTGGCCTTCTTAAAACAATGCACCAGATCTTCCATTTCTCATTTTGTATTATGTGAACACCTCATGTATTTGACCTCATTCTTCAAGACATATCACAAACTGTTGTAAGTCTTCACAAGTTTTTTGTAGGTTCTTTTAGATCTTTTGTGTGTATGTGTGAAGGAATTTGATTTCTCTAATTTAAATCATTTCCCTTAGGCAAGGCATCCATGAGTCTTTTTATCAATATCTTAGCTTGAAGTAAATAACCTACTCTTAGTCATTGGGTTAAAGAGACAATATCTCAAATCATCTTTTGAATAATAAAGTAACTTTCCAAAGTTAATGTTATTTTAGATTCTCAGTTGCTTCTAGATGTTTTAAGTCTTAACCAACAGGTTTTGTAACATAATGTACCAGTTGTACTTTTGCTGATTGAAAGACTTATATAAAATATCTGTATTTTTGAATAGACTTGAACTTGTAATGGATGATCTACAAAGAATTAAAGAGGCTGTTCAACAGCAAGAAAAAGGTCAAGGAGTAGCTGATATCATGACCTCAGACAGATTAAATATCCTTTCTGCTTCACCAACTGTTGATAGTATCATGACACAAGTCTCTCAGTCTGAAGAGAAACTAAAAGCTACCAGGTAATCATTTTTGTTTTTTTCCTGTTGATATCAGTTCATTGATAGAATGTATTCAAGAAGTTTTTGTGCAAAAAATTTTTTAATTGTCCATTTTGATTTGTATACACTTGTTCATCCACAAATAGTTGCTTTTGTTTTAGTTCATCAATACATTTCTCACATATCCACATCCTTCATTGAGCTACAGAACACTTCCTGAGAGCTATCACTGGGAAGAACTGTCATACTAGAATAGTTTTTGTCATAATCCTTTTGTTTATTTCCCGTGCCTAATGTTAATTTTCAGGCAAAGAGCATTCAATAATTAGATGTCATTTATCCTCATGGATAGCACAGCAATAACATATATTGTGACCAACTATATGAGTACTTTAAGTATAAAGAGAATTTACTTAAATAGAATTGATTTTATTGATTTCTGTTCATTGTATTTAGATATTGACCAAATAATTTTGAACATATGAACCAAAGTAACAGTAAATAAACATTCTTTATTATCTAATAAGTATATTTCACCATCTTGTCCTCCTTCAGTGAAAAGGAAAGCTAACATTTGACCTATAGGTATTTCCCCTTGCCCAATCTTACCTGAATATTCATTTCCTACTAGAAGCTTAAACTCTGTTCATGGGAATATGTTGGAATTAGGTTGGGTGGGTTGAAAGTCTGAAAATTACAGAAAATGGCAGCAAAGTTAATAAAGTGTGATACTAATAATGCAAATGTCATTGGTTCCATTCCATTACTGGCTAGCTGTTTCATTTTTTCAATGATGATCTGATAAGATCAGATGCATTCTGATCTGATCCAATTTGAATCTGATTTAATCAGATCCAATCTGATCAGATCCTATCAGATCTGATTCGTAGCCAATTTAATCCAGATCAGATATAATGTTATATGAATAATTTTGAAAAATATATATATATATAAAAACAATTAAAGTAATTCTAGGTTAATCTTTTTCCAGTAATTTCTTCAAGAAGCAATAGGATATCAATCTTTTGGATATTTATTCAAAACTTTCTGTTTCAGTTTGGACTCAGATGAGGTTCTAAAATTACAAAATCAGCTAAACAATTTGCACCAACAGACAAAAGATAACTTTGCCAGACTTGAAGAGATCACTGTTTTGCTGCAACAAGTTATTCAACAGAATAATGAGAGACTTTGAGAAGTTTTGAAGCCAGTCTTGCTAAGAACTCACGAAAGTATATTATATAAGTGTATTATTTTTCTTTAGCATTCACTGCTCAAGGCTATCAATGTATTCTTGTTGCAATAATTTTCAAAATAATTCAAGCAAATCAGATGTTCTTAGATAACTTTTGCTCAAACTATTTTATTCTCTAAGCTGTTTGGTTAGCTCAGTGATGCCCAATATACAACCATCATGCCAGATCTGGCCCGCAATGTGGGTCCATTTGGCCCGCCAATAGGTTGACACAAAGTGTACAAAATCCCCAACCCTTTTTTTCCCCCAAAAATGTATATTACCTACGCTAGGGCCCTCACTTTTACTTTGATGGATTGATACCATGACCTTTAAAATTTGAACATTCATAAAATGGGAGAGCCAATGAAACTACAATTGGACAATTGGAATTTAGAATCTACAAGGAAAAATGGATCTTTACTTTTTTTTTGTGATTTGTTGATTGCACTATTAAAAAAAAAGATTGATTCTAAAAAAAAAGAAGAATATTGTTTTCATAACTACTACAAAAATATCTTACTATTCACTTTTTTTCAGTGTTTTAATATTTGTGATAAAAACATTTGTTTTTACTTGTTTTCTGTAATTCACATATTATATGTAATCAAAAGAACTAAAATATTTGTAAATGATCTCAGGTTATTTATTGTTTACTTTTCTATGCATCAACAAGTGATATTACAACTGTTTTATCTCTACATTATTGTACTGTTGAGATAGATCTATAGAGTAGGAGACGTTGATTGCGGTGGAGTACTAAAACATATCAAGAAAGATCTTTGAAAGATAAATGATTTGGTGGTTTTTTTTACACTTGAAAGTTTTTCTACTCTGCATGTGTCTCTTAGAAAGTCATGCCCTTTTTTAAAGTCATGCTGATTTTTAAATTAATGTTCTTTTTATGCTTTTGGTAATTGTGTTTTATTCTATCTACAAAAATCGAATAGCTCTAATTATTTCTATTGTTTACACTAGATATGTTATTGCATTTTTCATTTTCAAGGATAAATTGTACAATTTTTTAAATATTTATTTTGTGATATTTACTTTGCGTATTGTATATATGTGCTTTTTTTTAAATTATATTTTTTAGTCTATTTTTATTAAACTTTTTCATTCCGGCCATTATACAAAATGTTTTTATTTTAAACAAGTTTTTTATTTGCTTTTTATATTTATTGCATTCTTAGATTTATATTTACAGGGTCATTGTCTAAGATCCTTATGGAGTGCTCCAATGTTTCCTGTTAACTGAATACTGCTATTCCCTGTTATACAGACTGAGTTTCTTTTGGTTCTGGACATTGGTGTTGATATGTAAATACCGAAACAAAACATTTTATCCAGACGTGGCTGAAGGCATTTTTATGTCATGTTCCTTGAAATATTCTTATATTTAAAAAAATAACAACCTTAAATTCTTGTTGGACTCTTATGAATTATTTCTTTCCATCTTTCAAATATTTGATGATGGCCCAAAGGATATCATTCTAGACAGCTGATTTCTTAGGTGCAAATTTATTTTTTTTTAAAGGAATTTTGAAAGTGAGGTCAAACACAGAATTATATTGAGCCAAACTTGTTTATTCTAAAACGTTAGCCTGATGTAACAATGTAGAGACCAAATTATTAAGGTTAATTTTTTTACCTTTTTTTTTTTCAAGGTAATTGAACTAGTTTTAGGATACTATAGAACTAAATTGTTGGCCTCCCTCAGTCATATAATGACTGTTTCATTTCATAGACCACTTTTTCATTTAACTGTGGAGCCCTACCTTTACTCGAGAGACATTCCTGTCCACATGTATCACAGGTTAAGGTGGCATGCACTTTGATAGTAGAGGAGCCAGACATTTTTCTTTTGGCACACTTTTCTTCCAGAGCTGAATTATTTATGAATTAAGCAGCATACAGTTGGCCAGAGACCACTAACGTAGATCACAGTTTTACATTTACTTGGAAGCTGGCACTTGCAGACTTTCCAGTTTGCTCATGGCAGTGGATGTCAAGCTTAAACTAGTTTTTACCTTTTTAATTGACCTTCCATCTAGTGTTAGGTTTGACCCTAGATATTTACATCTTAAAAAGAGTTTGCCAGCAGCTATAAACATTACATATTTATTGAAGAAAAAAAATTGTTTTACTCTAATCTTTTTATTTATTTAATTTAAAATATAACTTTGATCTAATCCAATTCCAGTATTTGTTCTGTTGTTGATTTGCCTTTGTTAAACCCCAACCTTGGTATTTACTCTGTTCAAGTCACTTAGAATGATTATAGAACTAAGTATTCACCATGAAATCTTTCTCCCGTTCTTATGCAGGCTGATGAGTGACATGGGTGAGCTAGAACTGATGGTTGATTTCTGTGTTTCTAATCATTGCTAAACTGACATTTGAATTTAGAGCAACTCACAGTCATTAATGTTCTATGTCTTAATATGTTGTTAAAGTCACATTTAAACTTCTAGCAAATTACAACTCACAATCATTTGAATTGTCACAGTATTTAGTTTAGACACTTTTAACTTTAGAGCAGCTCACAGTCATTTCATGTTAAACTTTTGATTCATTCTTAAATAAATCTTGGGCACATTGTCAAACTGTTTTAGCATTTTATAGCTGAAGAAATATGCAATTGATGTCTTGTAAGGGCTGTCCACTGTGCACCACACTTGAATGCAGACAGGTCTCCATAAAGTTTGATGTCAGATAAAGTATGTTTGCTTACCTGTAGACTCACACAAAATGTTTTTTTTTTTTTTTCCAAACTGTCTGAAAAAAAAATTCATAAAGCTTAGAGCTTGTCAAAAATAAAAGAATCAAATTTTGATTGATAAAGGATGTTTTTTCTTCAAGATCTTTTTGTGTTTGTGTTGTGGTGAGTACAAGTTAAATACATTTGTATGCCAGTAAACAAGTTACAAAGGATCCATCATACTTTTCTCTTTTAATTCACCTCTTTTACATATAAATATTTATAACATCAAATGCATCCTGATTAATATTCAAATACCAATATAAAGTCTTAGAAATTTTATAATAAAAATAGATCACAACATTAAAGCTCCTTCTAACAAAACAATGAATATTTTTGCTTGATAATTTAGTGATTATGAAAATTTAATAAAATGACATTTTCTAATATCCATCCTGAACAAACCTCAAAGATTCTTATTCCGAGAGTTGTCACATCATTAAAAACTTCCTCAGTAAACTGTTAACACAACTACAAAGGATATTCATTTCCTTGTTTATGAATCTGAACTTGTCAGTGGCAAACAGAGAATGTTAGCTTATATGTATGACATGTTATATCTCTAAGGAAATTTGTCTTTCAATTGTGCATTTTACAAAACTAACCAACTTTTTTAAATTAATAAAATAACATTGGAAATATATACGTGAAATAACATAATTGAATTCAATCATAGTCAAAATTTCATATTTGAACTTATAGATTGGTCAAAATTTCATATTTGAACTTACAGATTGGTCAAAATTTCATATTTGAACTTACAGATTGGTCAAAATTTCATATTTCAACTTACAGATTGGTCAAAATTTCATATTAAAATTTACAGATTGTATTGTTTTTGGGCTGGTAGAAGAAACAAATTAAAAAAGAGAGTGTTTGTTAAATGTTTAAAATCCAGGGAGTTTTTTTTTTCAGTTATTATTTTTAAAGGAAATACTTGATGATTTGTTTGATGTCAATGATCTTACTAGCAGGATTTTTGAGAATTTATGTCATTTTATTATTGTTCAGATTTGCAAACCAGGTGAATTTGTTGAAAGTCAAAATACTAACGATGTTAACTTTTAAGACAATGACAAGCCTTTTACTTGCATTGGGAATTACAATTTTTCTCTAACTACTGTTCATGTGGTTTGCACTTTGGACTGAAATCACAATGGTACTGAGTCCAACGCTGTTATTCTGAAGAAAGGTTCAAGATGTGTAAACATGCAAAATACTGAGACTTCAATGTTTTGAACTATTTCTATATATTTCTATATTCTATATTGTCCCACCAATGGGACAAGATTCATTTTTTTCCTTTTTCTTGTGAAACTCAGTTATCGTTTCTTTAGATTATTTCCCATCTCTAGGTTGACAGTTCTGCAGCACTGTATCAAGTTCTTTATTTATTTCATCTAGATACTTTGAAACAACCAATGAGGAAGCGCAACGAAGAGCTTCTGGGTGCCAGGACATCCGTTGGCTTATCAGCAGCAGACGCCTTGGCTGGCTTGGTCAAGAGCAGGGTGCCAGGACATCCGTTGGCTTATCGGCAGCAGACGCCTTGGCTGGCTTGGTCACGTTCGTAGAATGCCAGTAGGTCGACTTCCACAAAACAATCTGTATGGCAGGAGAGCCGCTGGTTGCCCAGTTTTACGGTATACGGATGTATGCATGAAGCTCTTCGAAATCGACACTAGCAGCTGGGAAAAAAAGTGGCACTGGATAGATCCACATGGAGAGAGAGAGCATACAGGAAGGGTCTCGGATTGCAGATGCCATACACAACAGCAGCAGAAAGAAGGGTGAAAATGCAATGGCGTTTGGTGATTATATATGCCCAACCTGTGACCGCAGCTGTGTATCAAGGATTGGCCTCTTTAGTCACACAAGAAGTTGCAAAAGGAAAAGATCATTTCTCGAGACGTAAAATGCCACAGATACTTTAAAATGGTTTTTGGAAGAAAAGCCAATTGCTTGCAAATTTTGTTAGGGTGTTTAAAGCATTACTTGAATTATAATCATGTATTTCTAAAATAAACCAAATTGAAGCACCTAAAGTAAATGTTACATAACTTTATGATTAACTTTCATTCAGGCCAGTTTGTAAGATGAAATACTTTTCCTTGTATTAAAAGTGGATGAAAAATAAAAAACAAGTTGTGTATATATATATATGTATATATATGGCTCCTTTTGTCTCGAAAGGCAATGGATGCGCCCAAGTGAGTCACTGGTTTTGGCTTAATCTTGAGACGGGGCAGAATCTGGTGTGGCTAATCAAGCCAATTCTAGAACGGCAGACTTTGCCACAATTCGTACATTTGTATGCCTCTGATTTAGGGCTAGCAGACAGGGCAGCTTTCTTTTTTTCCCTCTTGATTAAAGCCGCTTCAATTCTTGTGTTCTCAGCAAGGGTTGTCCCAGCACGCACAGTCTGTCTCCATGCACTCCGGTCTTTGGCTATGTTTTCCCACATACTTTCACTGATGCCTGAGGCTCTCATGTCTCGCTTGCAGACATCTCTATATGTTAGTCTTGGGCGGCCCTTGGGTCTGACTCCTTCCACAAGCTCAGCATATAAGATATCTTTCGGGATTCTACCATCTGGCATGCGGGTGACATGTCCGAGCCAGCGTAATCTTCTTTGTGTCAGGAGAGCATACATGCTGTTCATATTGGCCAGTCTCAAAACTTCCTGATTGGAGACATGGTCCCTCCAAGAGATGCCCATTATGCGTCTCAGGCAGCGCAAGTGGAAACTATTCAATCTGTGCTCTTGGTACATGTATGTTGACCAGCTTTCACTGCCATAAAGGAGAGTGCTCACAACACAGGCGTTGTAGACTAGGGTTTTGGTCGCTGTGGTCAATTTACCATTTTCCCAGACGCGCTTGGAGAGTTTTGCCAATGCTGTGGTAGCTTTTCCTATCCTTTTTGTCAGCTCGATGTCTAAGTCTAGGTTACTGACAATTGTTGAACCTAAGTAGGTAAATTCCTGCACCACGGAAAGGGTGTGGTTCCCAATTTGTATTATAGGTATTTCTGCAACGTCTTGTGCCAGGATTTCGGTCTTGGAGAGACTTATAGTAAGGCTAAACTCTTGACAAGCAGCTGCTAAGGCGTTCACTAGCTTCTGTAGATCTCCTTGTGAGTGAGATACGAGTGCCGCGTCATCGGCAAACAGCAGCTCCCTTATCAAGATACGACGCCTTTTCGTTTTGGCTTTAAGACGTGCCAGGTTAAAGAGCCTTCCATCGGATCTGCTATGGATGTATATTCCGTCTTCCAGGGATTTAAAAGCACTGGATAGTACGACTGAGAAGAAGATGCCAAAAAGTGTAGGGGCCAGTACACATCCTTGTTTTACACCGCTCTTAATGGAGAATGGCCTGGAGGAAGAACTTTCAAACTGAACGGTGCCCTGCATATTTTCGTGAAAAGCTGACACTAGTTTTCTTAACTTATTTGGACAGCCGATTCTCTCTAGTACAGCAAACAGACCGCTTCTGCTAACAAGGTCAAAGGCCTTGGTCAAATCAATAAAAGCTATGAAGAGGGGCTGCTTTTGTTCTCTGCTCTTCTCCTGTAGCTGCCGCAGAGAGAAAATCATATCTGTTGTAGATCTTCCTGCCCTAAAGCCACACTGCGACTCTGGATAAACACGATCTGCCAGGATCTGTAATCGCTTTAGTAACACTCTAGCAAAAGCCTTTCCGACTATGCTAAGCAGTGAGATGCCTCTGTAATTGTTACAATCAGAGCGGTCGCCTTTATTTTTATAAATTGTAACAATGTTGGAGTCTTTCAATTCCTGGGGGACCATTCCTTGTTCCCAGCACAAGCTTAGCAGTTCATGGAGTGGTTTGATTAGGGCATGTTTTCCAGCCTGAATTACTTCAGCAGGAATGCCATCTCCTCCGGGTGTTTTCCCATGTGCAAGCATGTCAATGGCAATGCTCAGCTCCTTTACTGAGGGCGTTTCGTCTAATTCCGTCAAAACTGGAAGTGATGGGAAGTTGGAAACAGCATTTGGTGAGATGGCGTTTTCAATCTGGTAGAGTTCTGCATAGTGTTCTACCCACCGTTCCATTTGCAGCGCACGATCGCTGATGATTGAGCCATCTTTTGACTTGAGCGGAGCACACTTGCTGGTGTGAGGTCCAAAGGCTTTTCTCATGCCCTCATATAGTCCTCTTATGTTACCACAGTCGGCACAAGATTGAATATCTTCGCATAGCTCCTGCCAGTATTTGTTAGCACATTGTCTCGCTACTCTTTGGGCATTGTTACGTGCAGCTCTGAGCCTTTTTAAGTTGCTTGGGGTGGGATCCTTCTTGTAGATTAGCATGGCTGCTCTCTTGTTCGTAGTGGCAGTTTCCATTTCTGGTAGACTAGCTTCAAACCAGTCTTCGCTTTTCTTGGTTTTGTTTCCAAAGACCAGTGATGATGTTTGGTAGATTGTATCACGCATAAACGTCCAGCTTTTTTCTACCTCAGTCACAGAGAAGTTTTTAAAAGCTTCCTCTAATTTGTTCTCAAATTCGGTGCAAAGATCAGGATTTTTTGTGCTAGTAGTATTCAGGCGTGATTTTCTTTTTCCCTGTGAAGTGTGGATCTTAGTTGGCAGCAGTCTTGTCCTGCATGACACTAAAGTATGATCAGTATCACAACCGCGCTTTGGTAGCTACGTGTCAGCAGTATATTTCCAATGTCCTTTTTTCGTGTCAGTATCATATCCAGCTGGTGCCAGTGCCCAGACCTAGGGTGCCTCCATGAGACACAGTGCTGTGGTTTTGTTCTGAAGTATGTGTTGGTAATGCAGAGCTTATGGTATGTGCAGAATTCAAGCAGTCTTTGTCCGTTCTCATTCATCTTTCCGATTCCAAAAAGCCCAAGACAGTCTGGCCAGGTAGTGTGATCTGATCCTACTCTGGCATTGAAGTCACCTAGAAGGATCATATGTTCTTTTTGAGGAATGTTTGCAATGGCTTCTTTGAGGTCTTCATAGAACTTGTCTTTGTCCTCCTGAGGCGAGCATAGTGTGGGGGCATAGGCACTAATTAGAGTGACTTTTCCAGATGCTGTCATCATACTTATGTGTATATATAATACATTAAGAAATATATAAAATACTATGGCGTAGCCTGTCAGTTGGAAAAATGGGGGGGGGGGGGGGCGGGGGAGAAAGACCAGGAGATCTGGATAGACTTCACCATGATTGGTTTTGAAAAGCATATAAAAAAAAGTGAAGGGGGAACAACCGGAATTTAACCTATGGTTCCCACCCAGGGGCGTAGCTAGGAATTTTCTATCGTTTGGGGGCCCCTGCATTTTGCGTCATATTCCATTTTTAATCTAAAAAACACTAATTTGGGGCATCCACTTAATGGGAGGCCCTGAATCCCCCTCCTCCCCCCACCCTAGCTACGCCACTGTTCCCAACTCCTGCTAGTGAGAGAAGATTGTATAGTAATGTATAGTTAGGGCCTATATATTGTTTGTTTTAATTTAGAGCGGTGACCTATAAAGGGGACAATTTCTTTCCCTTCTTTGAAATACCAAACAAAATAATTATTTACCAATTATTAATTAACTAATTTTTAGCAGAAAAGATATTAAAAATCTGACATCATATTTTAGACCTTTCAAAGTTATCTGATGCAACGGCTTATTATTTTTTTCTGAAAGCGAAAAATTTAATTTTTAAAATCAATTATACAAGCATTTTTTTTTTCATAAAAATACACCATTTATAAAACTAACAAACACTGGAGGCAATTTAGCGAGGGAGACGACTATTTACCATAGTTCTAACACATTTATGCAAACAGTTTTAGATTTTTTGGCAAAATTATTTTTTTTACAATTGTATTGTTAAGTTCTGTCATAATGACTACTACATTTACAAAAAAAAGTATGTATATAAGTGGAACATAATTTAAAACAACAATTACTAAGTAGTTTTTCATATTATCACATTTTTTTTTTATGTAGATATTTAATGTTTTTCCTTGAGACTTTCAATAACAAAACAAAGGGATTAAATATAGAATCATTATATGACATCAGTTAGGCCAGGTTCAAATCAAACTTCACCTTCACTTTCACTTAACCCTTAGTCTGCCGTTGGGACACCACCCAATATCTGTCAACTTTCTTTCTTTCTGAACATATTGAAACCTGCCTGGGTGGACCACTTCGAAAGCTGTCTTTGTAACATTGTTTATTTTTAATTGATTATTGTGTTGTCAGGTGAAAGAAATAATTGTGCAAAATTTCTGCTAGATCCAAGACAGGATGTCAGAGAAATAAGGTGTACAAAACTTTTTACCAGACAGACAAACAGAGTGAGTTGACATAAGCTTTGTAAAAAATATTCTTCCTTTATTATATATAAATAAAAAATCTGTATTTGATTAGCAAAGAAATGTTTTAGAAATAAAAACTTACAAAAAAAAAGCTTTATATATACTTTTGCTTTCTAAGGTAGGGCTACCTCTTAAGCCAATGTCAGCGTTACCTGATTTAATAAATTGTTAACAATAAATTAATTAACTAATGGATTTGCTTTTTACATTCCTTCACTAATAAAACAAGAACACTTGATAAATATATTCACCTTTTTATTACTTTTTATAAAAAAAAATGCAATTGTATAATTGTGTTGATGTGGAAGTGATACAGAGATGATAAAATGACAGGATTATCTGATTCTTTTTTATATCAGAATAAATAATTCAAAAGGCCATTAAAGATACATATAAAAAGAAATACAAAAATATGTAAGTCTAAATACTTTGGTTGTAGGTAACTAAATGTCAAATCATTGATTCAAACAAACAAACAAAAAAACTATACAAACAATTTTTTTTAAGGAGTTAATCTAATTTTGATTCAACAAAACCAGACAATGAAAGAGATTGTTCTTGAAAATATGCCAAATGCTTTTTAAACTAGCTTCTGAAAAATGTCATCAGAATGACTTAGGAGCAAGAATTATTGGTATAACTTCAATATCATTTACAAGAGTTGTTCAAGGATTTGTCTACATGTTGTTGTATACACATGTTTAAATAAACTTCAATATGAATGATAACTATTAAAAACTAAAAAAAATGCATCAAATTTCACAATTTGTAGTTTCTGAAAATATGAATTTTAAGAATAGTTTACTGAAAGAAAAAAGTTTATAAAAGTATATATTGTAAGATAATAAATTAAATTATTATGAATTGATATTGGCATCATGTAGATAAAGCAGATAGTTACAGCAGTACATGGGGGCAATATTTACATGGAATCACTTCAGGCTTTTTTTTTTTGGTCATTGACTTAAAACAATTTTCATAAAGAATGAATTCTTAAAGCATTTTTATTTTCACAAAGGTCAGAATGAAGACATGTACCTATGAACATTTGGCCTGGGTATTGATACTGATATGTTGAAGCAGATGTATCTGGAACTGATATGTTAGAAGGCAACAATTCAAATGTATCATATATATGTATTAATATATACAGCGACAACAACATCAACACTAGGAATGTTCAACTATAATCTCATTCAAATGACAACATTCACTAAGATTGAAATTTTGCTTGAATAATTTTAAGTCTTAAGGATTCCAACAAGCAACAAAGTTGTTCGAATAACTGAAATGTGTAATTCATTATCTCAGTGCCTTACAGGGTCACCCACAAAAACATATGTTTGTAATGCAACATTTGCCTCCTTATGCCTAATTCTATGCATGCAAACACATTATTTACATAGTACATGATAAGTCAAGATCTAATGGATGTCACTATTCTAAACTTCTGCAGGAGGACAGAGCTTAGTTTAAGATGACAATCTAATAAGGATTGTCAAGTTATCTATCACCATAAACATAGAACCATCAATATCAGTATGAATTTTTTAGAAATGTAAGCTTATTTATCAGAACATTTTATTTTCATCAAAAAGGAAAGATGAAAAAAAAATGAAACATTAATTAATTATTTGTATTGACAATTATCTGTTTCAGAATGATTTAGTTTAGGACTGCATACTTACCATTTGATTTCTACAATGTATACACTATTTGGTTTGTTTTTTTAAACTAATTTTTGTCAGTATCTTCTTCATATTGTCAAACCAACTATATAAATAAATATTATATATATATTGATCAATTTAAAGAAGAAGTTTTCATTTTTGAACTTTTGATATTTCACAAGTAGCAAAACAGACATCAATAAACCTCAGCCCACAGTTCTTGACCAATAAGTCATATATACACCTAGGTCCACAGTTATAGACCTATAGGTCTTATATATAGGCCTACACCTAGGTCCACATTACTAGACCAATAAGTCTTACACACCTAGGTCCAGAAAGCAGAATAATGCAACAAAAAAATAAGGTGACTTGTAATATATTATAAGTAAAGCAACTTCAAAATCTTCTACAGATGCTTTAGAATTTTAAAGACCCATCTTTTTGTATCAGAAACCCAAGGAAATAGAAACTAAGGAGAAGTTCAAATGTTAATACAGTTTCATAATTGTATTAAATATCTTTTTTTTTTTTAAATCTCAAATTAAGCTACTAATTTAATCATAGTTTGTACACAGCCTTTAAATAATGTCAACATAATAAATTAGATATTAATAATAACATAGGCATGAGAATAGACAAAAACAGATTGAAACAATGACATTTGCATAGATCACAATTGTATACATAGTACTGGCTCCACTGAAATTGACACATAAAGCTGAGAGATATAATGGAACTAAATAAGCGCTACACATCTACTGTATGTTTGATTTAAAACATGATGATTTTGTATTGCATTTGTTTCCTAATTGAATGTAATCACTCATTTTGTGTCTCGACTTCTAAAGACCAATTTTAACCTCTAGATTTTTTTGTAAAATGTACAAACTGGTAGGTACAAACAGATTTTTAAAAATTCTAACACATTTTTTTTATTACTCAAAATAGTAATTATGCTTTTTTTTTAATTAAATGAATTTTTAAAATGCATCTTTTGTCTTAGTAATTTTTACAGTTGTTATGTAATCTAGTGTAGTTTTATCTTAAAATCAAATTTGGGGGATTTGTGTCTGAGAGGCTAAGTATGCTTGGGCTTGGCTTGGATACCTATCAAGGGGGCTTAAAGTTTGACACCCTACTAGAGCAGAGTTGTGTTTACTCAGTGCCTAAAGGCAGCATGGAAAAGTTCCCAGATTCCCCTCCCCCCACTGGTGCACAAATGAGATTGGATCATAGCTCTGAGCATGCTATAAGGATGAAATATGTGCTATATAAAAGCTTTTGAAAAAAAAAATGACCTTAATTCTTGCTGTAAATCAATTTAACTTTTATTTCATATGAGCTGATCAGAGTTTCAACATAGGCTGTTAATGTTATTAACATTTGTTTAATGCATATTTTCATTATTTTAACTTAAAACCCTTTTTAGTGAAATAGCCTAAATAAATTAGGTTATGATAGTCTAGATGGGTGGCGACAAGATTAGGCAACCTGTTGTTTGCTGTGCACATTAACAGATCATCTCCAAGGAATTTACTTCCTTAAGGTTATTGCCTAAGTATGTGTGCAGAAGTAAAACAGAACAAAAAATATTTAGAATCTCAAACAGTAATAGATCAGATTATATCAGTGTAGGAGTTTTAATAAGGCCTGCTGCCATTCATCTGGTAATCATTTCTTGTTAATCCTGCACCATTTGGACCCTGAAGATTTCTGGTTAGTGTTTGCTCTGCATGTAACAACTCAGGTGTGTAGCCATTGCTCAGGTCAGCTGACTCGGCTAAGCTGTGTCTTTGGTTGGGACGACTCATGTCATAGCCATTTCCAGGGTATTTCTTGCCATTGCTTTGGTACTGGAGGCTATTGGTGCTGTAGGGAGCACTAGGGTACATGGTGTATGGATTTGGGTTAGGGTTTGGGGTGAAGTGGTGTGTGACACCATTTGAGAGGGGCAAGTCTTCTCTGGTGTATCCCTGGTTGGTGAACTCCTGGGTGTATGGAGCAGCTGTGCGATTAAAGACATAGTCAGCAGTACGAGCTTTCGTCTTGTCACCAGACACAATATTACAGGTGATGAGAAGTACCAGAGCCATAATGAGTGCCAAGCCACTGGTGATGCAAGCTAACATGAAGCCCCAGAAGTATTCACCTTGAACAACATTAGTTTCCACCTCCACAGCCACAGTAATTACACCAGCAGCACCACAAGCACCTGAAACAGAACATTAACATATTATTAAGTTATCTTATAATCATGGTTAATCATGTCAATTCTTATCCATACTTAAGCATCATTTTCTCTATGCTGTTAGGGAATGACAGCCTATGATTTTAAACCCTAGAAAACATTACTGAGCCAAGATGGAATCTTATGGGAAGTCAGTAACTTATTCTTAAGCTATATTTCCATTTTGATAATAGCAAAAATGAAATGAATAAGTGGTCAGTCTTACTGAGCAAAACATTATTTGACTTGTAACTTGTTCCTAGATCAATTCTTGTGTTGCTCATAGTACATACAAATATGAAAAGCATTTAGTTTTAAGCAAGCAAGATGGCACAGACCTAGCAGCAAGATAGTACAGACCTAACAGCAAGATGGCACAGATCTAGCAGCATGATAGTACAGACCTAACAGCAAGATGGCACAGACCTAACAGCAAGATGGCACAGACCTAGCAGCAAGATGGCACAGATCTAGCATCTAAGATTTTGAAAGACAATATGATTATATGATATATCTGCACAATTCACTCCATATTGCACACCTAGGCCTTCCTATTTTACAAGCCACCTATCTGAAACACAGCAGACCTAAAACAACAGTGCAATAAAATAAACCTAAATGCTAAAAATGTTATACTTTTAGCCAACTAGCTAGAAGTAAACCCAGAGCTACCTACCTGCTAAGAGTGTGAGTATACCAGTCACACCATAATCTCTGCTTCCTTCTTTGGTGCAACAGTTTTCAATCAAACTATGTAATACAGCTAGAACATAGCATGCCATACCACCAATCCAAACTCCCCTGACACCATCCATCCAAGCTAAAATAGACAAAGTTACAATAATAAATGTAAAATTAATTAAACTTTTTTTGTTTTAATTTTTCTGTACAGATTTTTTTTTACGTTAAAGCACAAGAACATTTTAAACAGTAGGCCTACATGTAAGTGACATTTAATTAACAGGTGTAAATATAATGTAATTAAAATAGACAAGTTGATGTTCCTGTAATAAAATTATAGGACAGAGACCAATCTATTAAAATAATTAGTTTCAATTTAAGTATAGTCCTCTTAAAAATAAAAAGACTACCCAGAACCAAGATGCCTGGAGGAAGTGGTTGGTGGCCTAGCGCTATGCCACAGACAGGATCACAGGCAGAAATGATGATACTCCAAAGTGATATATTATAGGTAACTTATTACTAATAATTTGATTCACATAGTACTAATAATTAAGATTTCTTAGCTATAATAATTTATCACCACAAAACAGCGTACATGGTTTTGAGGAAAGGATCTAAACCCCTTGTCAAGTACCACACTGATTTATTTATATTTAAAGTTATAACTTACATTTCACATTTGATTGCTTATATTGACAAAGTTAGCAAATTGTTGAAAGGTTTTAAGTGGTACACTGAGCATTCATCTGTATTGGACTTAGCTAGCTGTTAGAAATGCTATTGAAATGACTTTTTTTTGTCAACGAAGCAATCTGCATACATCATTTTTTGCACAAGATAACAAAAGTCATGCAATATCATTTAAAAAAAAAAATGAATAAAAAAAAAAAATATATATATAGATATAGATAGATAGATAGATAGATATATATAGATATATATAGATATATATAGATATATATATATATAGGTAGTGATTCTTTAATTCCCCTATATCAAATTTAGGGTAATTAAATAATATGATATTGTGTCTCAAGAGGAACATACAAAGAAAGCACACATTTTTGTTTGTTGTTATTAAAACAAGATACATGAGCAACACATAAATATTTGTTCTAATTTTTCTTACCTGAATCACTGCCAAACGCTTTTACATTGCAGCCAGTCATAATTGAAGTATCTGTGCCAGAACATGCAACCCACAATCCTTGAAAATAGTTAATGCCCCACCAAGTGGGAATGGCAAAGGCCAGTCCATAAACAAGAAAAATAAAATAATTGAACAGCAGTGTTACTCTGTAGATGACAGATCTCTCACTCCATTTAGCCATGATGTCTGAATTGAAGTATTGACCAGAGAAACTCTGATCTATGGGCTTTAGTGTTGACTAAATAGAAGAAGAATATCTGATCTTTAGTGTTGACCAATGTTAGACTTTAATTAAGTCAAGATGGTGTTTGTTCTCTGCCTACACCTGATACAATGTAAGGGTTGGAAACCTTAGATGCACTGCTGGTTAACTTGTTCAATACTCTCCCTTACAGTGTAGATCTACCTATTAAGTAATAAATGAACAAGAAAATTATAAACAAAGGATGTTAGTTGCGTAAAAAAAAAAGAATAGTTCAAAATGTCAAATTTAATATCATTTTTTAGAACAAAGAAATTCAGCATTTAGTAATGTGAAGTGTAGCTTGTGTCTTTTATTTATTTAATTTATAACATATAGAATCTATTGCCATTACACACACAATGGACCAGATTCTGAAAGATTTCCAACTTTTTCATCACCAAGTGACAACCTCAAAGTATTAAAACACGTTAATTGTGTAAATGTAACAATAACTGCCAATTATAGGAGACTCAATAGAATAGAAACATTTTCAAGTGTTACTTAATGCAGCTCCTCTCATTGTGTGTGTCTACAATTTACTGACCAAGTCTTCTACTAACAATTTCAAAATGTCCAGTGAAAATTTCATGAAGTAAAAAATAAAATTAAAAAAAATTAACATTTGAACTAAATATTTCATTGTGTTAACAAAATATTAGCTTTTAAATTGAGCTCTTGTTTAATCATTTTTTTTTTTGTTTGGCATTTTCGTGTGTACTATGGCAGTCAACAGTGAGAACAAAGTTGAGAAGTCAAAAAGAAGTGCACACACAAGTCATGTTGAAACATAAACACAGCCGCTGATAGAAAATATTTGCACCACCATTGATGACACCAGATGTTTGTTGATGGCTGGGTGACCAGTGGGTCATTGGTCAGTAGACACTAATGAAAGAGGGGCAGGGGGAATTGATCAAATAACAAACCTCTTCTGTTGTAGGACATATTGAAATAACCAGTTGACGATCTTCAACTGGGGAGCATCTAAATAGATAGGCTCTAACATAAGGTGAAAGGTTGAACATTTGTTGGTCAATACAAAAATGTTAAAATGCAATTCCTAATTTAGTCACAAGGATACTAAAGATGTGTTGTTATTACTATCACTAATAATTTGGTTTTGTGTTTAGAAGTAAAATTACTCAACAAAATATTAGAAATGACTATATTGACGCATGAAATACATAGGACATTAGGACAAATTATCTTCTTTTTTGAAGTAACATCTGTAATATACAAGATAAGATGTTATTAGATAGATATAGGTTTACTTTAGTTTAGACATATGAAGTCTTAATATACTTTGTTTGATAATTTTAATATGATATATAAGAATCATGAACAGAAAATAATAAATAACTCTTGTAAAATAAATGAGTAAAAAAAAAATGATTTTTTCTCATTTCGATGTGTATAGACTATAACATGTATATTAGAGCCAGATAAAAGAGGTATTGTCTACAATAGTAGACTACCAAATAAAACTAATTCCGTAGTAGAACAGTCTGTGAAATAAAATAAATTTTAATAAATCAATAATAGCCTACTCTGGCCATACCCACAGTTTTTTTTTATGTTGTTATGAAATATATTACGTTTTATTTACTCAGTCAATTAGAGGACGGGGTGAAACTCAGTAACTCTAGGTTGAAGTGTGGGATATGTTACTCTTACCTCCATTCCAACTTTCTTAAGGAGTTCCTTCTCCCCCACTCCTCCACCTCACCTCGAAGTATATATATAGCTCTTCTCCTCCCCCCCCCCCCTGCTTCTTTTTAATTTTGGGTGTGATTGGTGTTGGCCTAGCCCAAATATGTCAAGCGTGTATTCTGTAAAACATGTTTAAACATCCTGAATAATTCACTATAAAGCCTACTGTATACTGAATCTTACTATCTTTGTATTCCTGCCATTGATGATGTACCTACATCTATTTCACTGATTTGATTTGATTTTTGATTTGAGGCACATCGGCACAATTTAGGCCATGTCGTACCTGCAGTCCCTTAAGGACTACTCTCTCTCTCTAAACAACAAGGGCCAGATTCTATACAGTCATATCATTAAAAATCAAGGTCTATTCACAGTTAAAATAGTAAAGGAAGTAAAAATGTAAATATTTGGTAAAAATCTAATGTAAATAGTGCATGTTCACAAATTCAGAAATCAGATCTTCGTAGATAGCCCCACTTCCCGAATAAAGCCCAGTACCTTCCCAGGGTCGACATTATCAAATAGTGTTTTTAAATTAGTGGCTCTAAAATATTTCGCCCTGACATCCTGGTATCTGGGGCAATCAACGAGGATATGTTCCACGGTGAGGCGAGAGTCACAGTACTCACAAATTGGGGGCTCCTCTCTCTTCAGTACAAAAGAGTGCGTGATGTAGGTGTGGCCAATCCTAAGTCTAGACATGGTCGTGCTACCACGCCTTGTCAGACCCTTAGTTGTGGGCCGCCACCTGACATCCGCCACAATCTGCCTGAGTTTACTGTGAGTCTTAGCCTCCCATCGGTTCTGCCACTCTCGATAGGTGGCAGAGGCAATACTTTGTCTCAGGTCCGAGTAGGGAATTTTTGTTCCTGACACCGCATGATTTAGGGCTCTCTTGGCTTCTCTGTCTGCGGCTTCGTTTCCCTCAATGCCAACATGGGAGGGGACCCAGGTGAAGGTGACATCCCTACGGTCGGCTGTTATTTGGTCCAACAGCTTCAGGCTCTTATGTCCCAATGGGATGTCAGTCTTCATCCGCCCCAAAGCTTGCAATGCAGATTTGGAGTCGGAGCAGATTATAAATTTCCTCCTTTCTGATGCTTTTACGGCCATAAGTGCAAGCAATATTGCGTGCAATTCGGCCGTAAAGATGGAGCAGCCATCGGGGAGTCTACGGGAGATTGTTTTGTTCCGAAAGGAGCAGGCACACGCGACCTTTCCCTCCATTTTGGATCCGTCTGTGTAGATGGTGCCACAATCTCCGTAGCTCTCCTGCAGTTCCCTAAAGTGGACTTGTAGTATGCTTGGGTCTGTATTTTCTTTTTTGAAATTAAGGAGGGATAAATTTAATTTAGGTTTATTCATTAGCCAAGGAGGATTCTGAGGGGTTTCTATTTTAGAGATTTGGTCAATGGGTGGGGTTAAATTTTGGATGGGTTCTCTCATTCGAAGGCCCAACGGCTGTATGACGTTAGGCCTTCGATTGTATAATTCTACCTCTGTGGGGTTAAATATGGAGTCAAAAGCAGGGTTCGTGGGGTTGGATTTTAGCTTGACTATATACTGCATTGCAAGCTTTTTCATTCTTATATCCATGGGGAGTTCTCCAGCCTCCACATGGAGACTTGGGATAAGTGATGTACGAAACGCGCCGAGACAGAGACGCAGGGCAGCATTTTGTATTGGTTCCAGTATTTTTAGGTACGACTTCCTTGCTGCTCCATATATTATGGATCCGTAGTCTAGCTTGGATCGAATTAGACTCCGATAGCAAGGTATCTCTGTCAGCTCCCCAGTCCGTATGGCTGAGTACTCTTAGTATGTTTAATGACTTTTGGCATTTCTTCTTAAGTTCCTTAATGTGGGGGAGAAAATTAAATTTGGAATCTAAGATGAGGCCTAAAAATTTTGTAGTTTTCACGACAGGGATCTTCTTTTTGTGTATAAATAGTTCAGGGTCTGGGTGGAGTCCCCTTAGATTACAAAAATGCATACTAACTGTTTTGGAGTCTGAGAATTTGAAACCATTATAGTTTGCCCAACCCTGAATCTAGTCAAATGTTAATATTCGTTTGTTATGAATCTCACTGCTCTATTTTGTGTCTGTTCCAGTTTCTTTATGTTTTCTTGAGTTGAGGGGTCCCAAACAGAGAATGCATATTCTAATATTGGCCTAACCAAGGTTTAAATAACATTTTAGTTTTATGTTCTTATTTGATTTATAGAAATTTCTTCTAATAAATCCTAATGCTTTGTTTGATTTTTTGTTTATAGTTTCATCAATATGGGGATTCTATTACAGTTTTTCATTTATTATAACACATAGGTATTTTGCGTTTTTAGTCTGTGTTACTGGTAAGTGGAATAAGTGGAATTAATTTGTTTAAGTTTTTTTGTTACTCTTAATAACTGACATTTTTCTGGGTGGAAAGGCATGCTCCAATTTGATTCCCATTTCTGTAATTCATCTAATTCTCTGTAAAATTTCTGTGTCTTGTGTTGTTTTTATTGTTCTATATATTATGCAATCGTCTGCAAATAATCTGACTTTTGTTCCTGAACTAATGCAATTTGGTAAATCATTTATGTAAATTAAAAATAGTAGCGGACCTAACACTGTTCCTTGAGGTACACCTGAGTTTACTGTTATTGGTGTTGATTTAGAGCCATTTATTATTACAGTTTGTTCTCTCCCTATCAGAAAATCTTTAATCCACTGATGAAATGGTAATGCCGAAATATTTTAGTTTTTTAAGCAAACTATGGTGGTGAACTTTGTCAAAAGCCTTGGAAAAACCTAGTAAGATTTGCTCACTATTATCTAAACCTTTTGAAAAATCATCAATTAATCCTATTAGTTATGTTTCACATGATCTATATTTCCTAAAGCCATGTTGGTATGGAGTAAGGACATTATGTCAGTCTAAGTGGTTTATGATGTTCCTACATATTATGTGTTCTAGGATTTTACATGCGATGCTTAAGTGATACTGGTCTGTAGTTTTCTTGGGTCAGATTTTTCTCCTTTTTTAAATGGGGGGGGGGGGGGGGGTTGACATATATAATATCAATCAATCTATTTATAGAGATAGAGATTCATATATACATACATATAACAAGAACTGAATCTAGATGTGGGAGAATGATTTGATGTAGACAAGAACTGAATCTAGATGTGGGAGAATGATTTGATGTAGACAAGAACTGAATCTAGATGTGGGAGAATGATTTGATGTAGACAAGAACTGAATCTAGATGTGGGAGAATGATTTGATGTAGACAAGAACTGAATCTAGATGTGGGAGAATGATTTGATGTAGACAAGAACTGAATCTAGATGTGGGAGAATGATTTGATGTAGACAAGAACTGAATCTAGATGTGGGAGAATGATTTGATCTAGACAAGAACTGAATCTAGATGTCGGAGAATGATGAATTGGAACGGAAAAAAGATGAAATAAAAAAAAGTGATGAAAATGAATAATTTATTATGTGCTCTCTACCCAAGCTACTTACAAATGTAATCTGATTCACTTAGTTGACTTAGCCAAAGGCGTAGTTAGGGTGGGGGAGGGAGAGAATTTGAAAATCCCCCCCCCGAGCTCCAACTGGGGGCCCCAAGTGAGTGTTGTTGTTTTTTTACATTAAAGAGTCCCAAAGAGGTCAAGCCCCCCCCCCCCCCCAGGGCCCCAAATGATGGCGAATTCCTAGCAACTCCACTGCACTTAGCGCAGTTGTTAGCGTAGCATAGATAGTAAGAAATACGAATGTTTAAACTTTTAACACAAACAATATCTATGTGATATATTACGTACTTAATCTATAAGTTTGTTAAGTTAAAGAATAATATCTCAAAGTCAATCAAACCTTGTTTGTTTGTAGAGTGAAATCATCCTTTAGAAAATAGTGTCCTTATGTCCTGTATATCGCTGCTACAAATAAACTGCTACTCGTGGTCTAATGTTAGAACACAACTTTATCTCAATACTATCCAATGCATGGAGCTTGAGCTTTTGAACGTCACAGGACTGAAATGTCTTGCGTCATGTGCAGGTCCAATAATACAAGAAATTGAATGTTTGGATTCATACCCCACCCCGCCCTGTGACACACGTGTGTGTCCTTCCTTAACACACACACACACCCACCCACACATGTTCCCACTGATTAGGTTTACCTTCCGTGACCGGGGAAAAGATATGAACATTGGTTATTGATTAATAGGTAAATGACCTACATCCAGGGTGATTAGACAAATCAGTAAGGCGATAGTTGGGTTCTTATTCTCGCAAGCACTCACTAATATCAGGTTGTTTACCTTTTACAGTACCTTCGAGTATAGAATAAAAGCTTCGGTGTTGAATGAAGATAATCACAACCTGTGATTTAATAGCGCTTTTATATAAAGGCACAACCTGTGAATTAGTTGCGCTTTTATAGGAAGGCACAACCTGGAGTGGTGTTTATATGAAAAATTAATATGTGATTTCACCTTCATCTATCCCTTAGTGTGTTGAACCGTTGGGCCACCACCCAAGATCAGTTGACCGATCCTCTCCATTCCTCTCTGTCTTCAGCCTTGAACAGAATCTCCCTCAACGGTAGGCCTGTCTATTCCTTTAGGTCGTCTTCCCGTCACTTTCTCTGTCTCTAATTTGTGAAGCAAACTATGGTGGTGAACTTTGTCAAAAGCCTTGGAAAAATCTAATAAGATAGCATATCTATTTGCTCACTATTATCTAAACCTTTTGAAAAATCATCCATTAGTCTTATTAGTTGTGTTTCCCATGATCTATATTTCCCAAAGCCATGTTGGTATGGTGTGAGGACATTATGTTTGTCTAAGTGGTTTATGATGTTGCTACATATTATGCGTTTATTTATTTTAATAATTGAAACTGTTACTTGCTCAAACCATTTTACTTTCAAAAATAGTGAATTAAGAAAACGGATTTGCAGTGTCCTGCATTAACTTGGCAATTCCAGGTGACAGCGGATACTGTTACATTTGTATTTGATTAAACAATCGGATGGGTCAATAAAATAATCTTCATCAAATGTAGGGCATAGATGTTTTTTTCTATAAAAAGTGACTTCACTGTTTGAGCGTATGTCCCCTGCATCGAGTTTCTCTTTCTGGTAAGCTTAGCTTCCAAACGTTAAACCAGCCCAGCAGTGAAATGTCAACACGCACTGTCAGAGAGATTCTGAAGGAGATTAGACTTTGTGCATAGAATCTTCTGACTCACTCATGGGAGTTGCCTTCTATTCAGCTCAATGACTCATTGTAACATTACGTCTGGTATTGCGCTCGTATTTTGGTGTGGGTTATCAGACGTCTGGCAAATGGAGGATATGTCCTTCTTTTGGGGGTCGTTTCTTTCGTCCAGCAGGCCTTGGCTTAAATTGCGTAAAAATTGCTTTCGTTATATTGTTTACTTTATTTTTGAATTTGTTCAATTACAATAGTACATATCTTCTGGTATTAACACAAACTTTATAAATATCAGAAACATGACACAAGTGTCTTGGGCATTGACTATCCCCCCCCCCTTCCCCTGAACGATTGCTCAAATAGTCAAAAGAAACCTAAGACTTATTAATCATTATTAGGCCTATGACTTATTAATCATTAGGCCTATGCCTTATTCATCATTATTAGGCCTATGACTTATTCATCATTATTAGGCCTATTATTTATTCATCATTATTAGGCCTATGACTTATTAATCATTATTTGGCCTATGACTTATTAATCATTACTGCGCCTAATCCTGACGTTATTTTTGCATTCCTGGACAAGAAGCTAATGCCAAGAACGATTGCGTCAAAAAAAAAAAAAGGTCAAAGGAGACAAAACAGAGAAAGACTCTACATTGACTTTCTGAATGAAGACCATTTTGTAGGATCTTTGCATGACTTTGTTTTTAAAAAAATATTTTTTTCTTGTTATTTACGCAAAGATGATAAAACTGTGCGATTAGAAATATTTATACCAATTGTTTTAGTTTAGCGCATTTACATACTTTTAGTTTTCTCTCAATGCGCTATGATCCTATCACTTATCTGAACCAGTTGGGAAAGGGGATGTAGAACGAAGGGGGTATCTCTGTTAATGTTACGGTAATCGCTTTTTTTGTCCTTCTTTGTAAGGTTCCATCCTCTTTTTGCCCTCTTTTATAAGTCTATCCTCCTCCGTTTGGTCAGACTTTGTAAGACTATCCTCCTCCGTTTGGTCAGACTTTGTAAGACTATCCTTCTCCGTTTTGTCAGACTTTGTTCGTATAGGAGTTTGGTAACGCTATGGAAAATAAAAATGGCCGAAAAAACATCTGTTTTAACATATTGACCTCCTTCAGTCGAAGAGCCCTTTTTAATGTGACTTTAGAGCTTTATTCTGAAAAGACATTCTCGTCCATATAAAACGCAGGTTGATGTGATATTCGCTTTCGTGGTAAATACATAATGTACAAAAAAAAAGGCATAATAAATTAAAACCTAATTCAATAATTAATGAAGTGATCTTTCTGATCACAGCACGAGTTTAGGTGCGAAGTTTCCTCTGGATAGGATCACGTAACGTTATCAAATGATTCCAATTTGTGACGGTCGACAGGAAAGTGAATATTGGAAAAAGCAAAAATGATGCATGTTTAAAGAGATACATTGAAAGAG
Source organism: Biomphalaria glabrata (assembly GCF_947242115.1). Classification (NCBI taxonomy): domain Eukaryota; kingdom Metazoa; phylum Mollusca; class Gastropoda; family Planorbidae; genus Biomphalaria; species Biomphalaria glabrata. The sequence goes on from NC_074712.1 coordinate 27,099,750, forward strand.
AAACAGTCTAAGTTTCGAAATAGATGCACTTGTTGCTGACACAGATGCACTTGTTGCTGACATAGATGCACTTGTTGCTGACATAGATGCACTTGTTGTTGACATAGATGCATTTGTTGCTGACATAGATGCACTTGTTACTGATGCATTTGTTGCTGACATAGATGCACTTGTTGCTGACATAGATGCACTTGTTGCTGACATAGATGCACTTGTTGCTGACATAGATGCACTTGTTGCTGACATAGATGCACTTGTTGCTGACATAGATGCACTTGTTGCTGACACAGATGCACTTGTTGCTGACACAGATGCACTTGTTGCTGACACAGATGCACTTGTTGCTGACACAGATGCACTTGTTGCTGACACAGATGCACTTGTTGCTGACACAGATGCACTTGTTGCTGACATAGATGCACTTGTTGCTGACATAGATGCACTTGTTGCTGACATAGATGCACTTGTTGCTGACATAGATGCACTTGTTGCTGACATAGATGCACTTGTTGATGACATAGATGCACTTGTTGCTGACATAGATGCACTTGTTGCTGACATAGATGCACTTGTTGCTGACATAGATGCACTTGTTGCTGACATAGATGCACTTGTTGCTGACATAGATGCACTTGTTGCTGACATAGATGCACTTGTTGCTGACATAGATGCACTTTTTGCTGACATAGATGCACTTTTTGCTGACATAGATGCACTTGTTGCTGACATAGATGCACTTGTTGCTGACATAGATGCACTTGTTGCTGACATAGATGCACTTGTTGCTGACATAGATGCACTTGTTGCTGACATAGATGCACTTGTTGCTGACATAGATGCACTTGTTGCTGACATAGATGCACTTGTTGCTGACATAGATGCACTTGTTGCTGACATAGATGCACTTGTTGATGACATAGATGCACTTGTTGATGACATAGATGCACTTGTTGCTGACATAGATGCACTTGTTGCTGACATAGATGCACTTGTTGCTGACATAGATGCACTTGTTGCTGACAGATGCACTTGTTGCTGACATAGATGCACTTGTTCACTTGTTGCTGACATAGATGCACTTGTTGCTGACATAGATGCACTTGTTGCTGACATACTTGTTGCTGACATAGATGCACTTGTTGCTGACATAGATGCACTTGTTGCTGACAGATGCACTTGTTGCTGACATAGATGCACTTGTTCACTTGTTGCTGACATAGATGCACTTGTTGCTGACATAGATGCACTTGTTGCTGACATAGATGCACTTGTTGCTGACATAGATGCACTTGTTGCTGACATAGATGCACTTGTTGCTGACATAGATGCACTTGTTGCTGACATAGATGCACTTGTTGCTGACATAGATGCACTTGTTGCTGACATAGATGCACTTGTTGCTGACATAGATGCACTTGTTGCTGACATAGATGCACTTGTTGCTGACATAGATGCACTTGTTGCTGACATAGATGCACTTGTTGCTGACATAGATGCACTTTTTGCTGACATAGATGCACTTTTTGCTGACATAGATGCACTTTTTGCTGACATAGATGCACTTGTTGCTGACATAGATGCACTTGTTGCTGACATAGATGCATTTGTTGCTGACATAGATGCACTTGTTACTGACATAGATGCATTTGTTACTGACATAGATGCACTTGTTGCTGACATAGATGCATTTGTTACTGACATAGATGCACTTGTTGCTGACATAGATGCACTTGTTGCTGACATAGATGCACTTGTTGCTGACATAGATGCATTTGTTACTGACATATATGCATTTGTTGCTGACTTAGATGTACTTTTTGCTGACATAGATGCACTTTTTGCTGACATAGATGCACTTTTTGCTGACATAGATGCACTTGTTGCTGACATAGATGCACTTGTTGCTGACATAGATGCATTTGTTGCTGACATAGATGCACTTGTTGCTGACATAGATGCACTTGCTGCTGACATAGATGCACTTGCTGCTGACATAGATGAGATGCACTTGTTGCTGACATAGATGCACTTGCTGCTGACATAAATGCACTTGCTGCTGACATAGATGAGATGCACTTGTTACTGACATATATGCATTTGTTGCTGACTTAGATGTACTTTTTGCTGACATAGATGCATTTGTTGCTGACATAGATGCATTTGTTGCTGACATAGATGCACTTGTTACTGACATAGATGCACTTGTTACTGACATAGATGCATTTGTTACTGACATAGATGCACTTGTTGCTGACATAGATGCACTTGTTGCTGACATAGATGCACTTGTTGCTGACATAGATGCACTTGTTGCTGACATAGATGCATTTGTTGCTGACATAGATGCACTTGTTACTGACATAGATGCATTTGTTACTGACATAGATGCACTTGTTGCTGACATAGATGCATTTGTTACTGACATAGATGCACTTGTTGCTGACATAGATGCACTTGTTGCTGACATAGATGCACTTGTTGCTGACATAGATGCATTTGTTACTGACATATATGCATTTGTTGCTGACTTAGATGTACTTTTTGCTGACATAGATGCACTTTTTGCTGACATAGATGCACTTTTTGCTGACATAGATGCACTTGTTGCTGACATAGATGCACTTGTTGCTGACATAGATGCATTTGTTGCTGACATAGATGCACTTGTTGCTGACATAGATGCACTTGCTGCTGACATAGATGCACTTGCTGCTGACATAGATGAGATGCACTTGTTGCTGACATAGATGCACTTGCTGCTGACATAAATGCACTTGCTGCTGACATAGATGAGATGCACTTGTTACTGACATATATGCATTTGTTGCTGACTTAGATGTACTTTTTGCTGACATAGATGCATTTGTTGCTGACATAGATGCATTTGTTGCTGACATAGATGCACTTGTTACTGACATAGATGCATTTGTTACTGACATAGATGCACTTGTTGCTGACATAGATGCACTTGTTGCTGACATAGATGCACTTGTTGCTGACATAGATGCACTTGTTGCTGACATAGATGCATTTGTTGCTGACATAGATGCACTTGTTACTGACATAGATGCATTTGTTACTGACATAGATGCACTTGTTGCTGACATAGATGCATTTGTTACTGACATAGATGCACTTGTTGCTGACATAGATGCACTTGTTGCTGACATAGATGCACTTGTTGCTGACATAGATGCACTTGTTGCTGACATAGATGCATTTGTTACTGACATATATGCATTTGTTGCTGACTTAGATGTACTTTTTGCTGACATAGATGCACTTTTTGCTGACATAGATGCACTTTTTGCTGACATAGATGCACTTGTTGCTGACATAGATGCACTTGTTGCTGACATAGATGCATTTGTTGCTGACATAGATGCATTTGTTGCTGACATAGATGCACTTGCTGCTGACATGCAATTAAGGCCAGAAAAATAATTGGAGCTGGTATCAGCTGTTGGAGAAGAAGATTCTCTGGTGTCTAAAAGTGTATATCTAGCAGGAAGAACATGAAGCAATGCCAAACTGATCACAAGCCATTTACGTAAAACTAAACACTATAAGAACGACGTAGCTCTAAATGTCTCAGAAAGTTTTTGATGATTTTACAGACTATCCATAAAAGTATGTTTTCAAAGACAACGCATTGGAGTACCACCTTGGGCGTTAGAAGTTATGCTACTGAAGAAATGCAAAGTATTTTTGTATGGGATACCCAGTGTTGGATTTTACGACATGTTGTTACTTACATAGAGTCTTTATCTGTGACATTTTTGATAAAATAGTAGGTCTATCTATGTATTGTAATATAATCAATAATACACGACTTCATTCTGACTTTCTAGAGACATGATAGGAGACAGATGATTGGATGATAGGAGATATGATAGGAGACAGAGGATTGGATGATAGAAAAATGATAGACAGATGATTGGATGATAGAGACATGATAGGAGACACATGATTGGATGATTAAAGACATAATTAAACTAAAACGTTAATATTTATTTTGGAAGTTTTGTCACGTTGATAAGTTGTCACGCTGATAAAACTGTCTTAACAGTACATGCTTTTTGTTTCAATCAGAGGTGGGGAAACAACGGACCACGAGGAGCCAATCCGGCATGGCGTAGTTTCTGCATTGGGAGAGCGAGGGTTGAATCCCCACACCAAGGTCAGGGAGACAAAAGATAAAAATAACATCTCCTTTCAGTTTTCTTCTTTAGCCTTTCCATGTCTCACTCCACAGACAGAGACATTTCCACAGAGACGCCAGGTTGAGAACATAAAAAGCTGGGATACTCTAGACACAGACGTCAACTGGTAAGAGCTATGTTGTGTTGTTATGGTTCAAGTATTCCCAGGTTTGTGCCTCGGGCGTAGGAGGTTCACTAATAGTTCAACATTTGCTATATCAGTTTATCTATAGATAAAGTTGATCAAAATATTAGTGTGTGTGTGTGTGTTTCATGGGCGTAGCCAGGATTTTTTTCGGGGGGAGGGGGTGGTTCCCCCCCCCGACCCCACTCCCCCCAGCGAAAAAAATTTATATGTATTTATGTGTGTGTGTGTGTGTACATAATCTTTATTACATTCTGACTCTTAATTCTTTTGGAAGACTTTTATTGTGCCCTAGAATACGTTCTTCCATGAGTTGGTAGAAAAAATGTAGATTCCGCGCCATTACTAGCAATGGGGTCTGGGGGAGCGCTAGGAGCGCCCATGTGTAGAAGAAAAGCAGTTTGATTTGATTTGAATAGAACACGAATAGACTACAGTTCTGAACAATAAAAGGCTAATAGATGAAGTGTGGCGATGCAACGGTTAACACTATGAGACATTTTCGTCCTTCTCAGTCTAAAAACAGACTTTAAATTGTAGAGTTTTAAACTAAACGAACTTTGGACTACAGTGGATATCACGAGAGTTTGAGCATGTAACTTGATCAGGGTTTGGTTTCAGGTCACACAATGTACAGATCAGAAGAAACATAAACAAAGAATGAAACACCAGTGGAAATGTTGTACATCAAATGTTTTTTCTTGCATTGTCAACATTTGGTTGGAAAGTGAGACTAGAAGAGTTGGCAAGTCAATTCACGACCAAGAGACTGCACTTATATGGTCTCAAGAGTGAAGACAAGTAAATCTAACCAAACAGAATAAATATTATATATGAGGAACAGAATAAATGTATCATATGAGGAACAGAATAAATGTATCATATGAGGAACAGAATAAATGTATCATATGAGGAACAGAATAAATGTATCATATGAGGAACAGAATAAATGTATCATATGAGGAACAGAATAAATGTATCATATGAGGAACAGAATAAATATATATGAGGAACAGAATAAATGTATCATATGAGGAACAGAATAAATGTATCATATGAGGAACAGAATAAATGTATCATATGAGGAACAGAATAAATGTACCATATGAGGTTATAACGCATAATGGTTATAAATGAAAAACCTACAAAGACACCAAGAACATCATCTGTTACATACTAATATTGTTGTTTTGTTTTTTTGATGGCTATACTCAATATGTTGCAAAAACAAAAACAACAACCCCACGTTGACATGTCCTCTTGCCCTGGACTGAGATAGTTCGATTAGAGCAGGAGTGTTGGGAGTGATGACAGAGTGCTGAGAGGGCAGAGTGCTGAGTGGACAGCGTGACTCACTCTAGACTGGTCATCATTGGACAAAATAAACAAGTAGAGTGAACTTTGACTTAGGATCTTACTGTTGAATCTTTAGTAGGGGCCTATTTGTATCCCACAAAAGAATCACAAATGCCAATCACAATGAAAGGTTTTCACGTAAAATGTTTGACACCTTTAGGATGTTCCTTCAGAGTTGGAGATAATCTCTACCCTAGTCCAAACAGGACCACGGGGATGGCAGCGGGCAGGGTATGAACCCGGGACCTTCGAGACGACCGAAGGACAGTCCAGCGCACATATCGCAGAGATAGGAAGCCATGTAGTTTTATAAAATGTATGGAGATTCAATTTACATTTTATTTATTATAATCGTTAACATTTTGTGTATTGTATGTGTATTTTATATATACATATCTATATATATATAATTCTCTACATGGCTCAAGATATGGACACGCAAGCAAGAAGTAAAGGAAAGATTACTCTTTTATTTCTGCAAGTCAAACGAACTAGAGTTACACCAGGAAAAAAAAAGAGGGGGTGGGGGAGAACAAGTAGTATTCTAAATAGTCACTAAATAGCAGGGCCAGACCATTGTGACCAAGAAAGATTATTCTTTTTTTTTTATTTCTACCTCAGGTAGCGGCGAAAAAAGAGGGAGGGGGGGGGGCGAAAACAATTAATCTACTCTGTATTCACCTTCGCTTAAGAGCAGGGCCGGACTCAACCGTTGTGGGGCCCTATGCGAAACGGATTTCGCGGGGCCAAGCTTGGGTAGGGATAAGGATAATAAGTGAAATTTAAGAGTTTTTATAAGAAAATAAATTCGTCTTTGCATTTTATTCATTCTTTACTACGTACAGAATTACTTTACGAGCCTTGCGTGTAGCGAAGTCATACAGCATATCAAAAAAATTATATTTCCTACATAGATTACGCTCAATAGCAAGAATTACCAAATGTTTGAATCTATCTTCGAGAATTGTTGAACTAAAGTAATCCTACATTAGTTTGAGGCGCGAGAAGCTTCTTTCACCAGATTCCAAAATTACGAGATAATGCCGCTTTTTTTTATTATCGCGCGTAGGATTGGCATTTTCCGTATTGAATGACACCCCAAAATGACAATTTTTGTTTATATATTTCATGAGATTGAATTGTATGTGTTTTCTAAAGATTTTAATAATTTCCGGATATTTCCAGGACTTTTTCGTATATTTTGTAATTTCAGGAGATTTCCAGGGGCTCCTGGTAAATCGACAGGAGGCCGCGGGAAATCTGTTATAAGTTATACAATGGTTTAATTTAATAATTTATACACCTAGAATTAGCGCGGCTCCTATGAAAGTGCGGGGCCCACCGGCGCCTTCGACATAGATCGAAAACAATGTTCGCTGACCTACTACGTCACGAACCAGTCTAATGGCCTGGGAGTCACGGGCCCACTGCGGTCGCATAAGTGCGAAGCCCACTGCGGTCACCTAAGGCCGGCCCTTCAAAATAGCGGCGCATGCTACGCCGCCGGTCGACTAGTAGGCTTTTATTATAATAATCTTTATTATCCATAAAACATTTGTCTTACTATTTAGTATTTGTGCATTGCACCATTACAATATTAATAATTGATGAGTATTGAGATTTCAGATTTCCAGATTGTGAAGATTGTGAAGTTGCCCCGAGTCCATCCAACTCTAAGGAAATAAAGGAGGTTGGTCATTGTGCTGGCCACACTTTCGTTAACCATCGGCAATAGAAACAAGGAGAGATTTCTAAGGAGATTTTTATAATCTGCTACCAAAGATCGCAAGGTCTGAAAGGGGTACTTTTACTTTTTTCTTTCAAGTATTGTTAAATCTACGCAAATATTGATACAAAGTGCAGTAATGTATTACACGCTAAACATGTCTCAAAATTATCGATCGCATCATTAAAAAGCAAATGCCAATGTTAATACTTTTATGCCAGCGCTTCTGAAACTGTGGAGGGCTCGATGCCCTGATAAAGAGGGAGGGAGGGAGGGGCGAAGTAGCTCAATTTATTTTTCTAGGACCCCCAAAAAAAAGTTTTATTTAAATTGTTGTTATCAATCCATGCTTTAATATTAATCAGGTTCAATGGGGGAGGGGGGGGGGCACAGGTCGAAGTTTGAGAAACACACACTGGCTGTCTTGAATTTGTTAAAGATTTCAAAATAAAAACAAAATGTTACAGATAGAAATGAAGTGAAGAGGTTAGGGCTAGGGTTAGGGTTAGGGCTAGGGTTAGCAAGAGCATGAGACATGAATATGCAAATGTGTGTCATCATGTCTAGTAAGCAACCTTCCCAACCCCTCCTCGGCACACAGTAACACATACTCAGTGACAGTAGAACGGTGTTAGCAGTGCCGGTTTATCAAGATCTAACAAGAGAGAAAGGTTTATTAAATAAAGGAGACGAAAATCTTGACCTATTGGGACGTCTAAATAATCGAGTTCCTTGACGTCCTATTGGTAACACAAAACTTACCGGCAATGAAAAAACTTGACGTCCTACTGGTAACACAAAGTTTATCGGTAATGAAAAAACTTGACGTCCTACTGGTAACACAAAGTTTATCGGTAATGAAAAAACTTGACGTCCTACTGGTAACACAAAGCTTATCGGTAATGAAAAAACTTGACGTCCTATTGGTAACACAAAACTTACCGGCAATGAAAAAACTTGACGTCCTATTGGTAACACAAAACTTACCGGAAATGAAAAACCTTTAGGTCCTACTGGTAACACAAAACTTATCGGCAATAAAAAAAATTTGACGTCCTATTGGTAACACAAAACTTACCGGCAATGAAAAAACTTGACGTCCTATTGGTAACACAAAACTTACCGGAAATGAAAAACCTTTAGGTCCTACTGGTAACACAAAACTTATCGGCAATGAAAAACCTTTACCAGGTTTCAATAAAACCAGACAATAACTAAAGACTTGAAGAGCCGAAAGAACCAAATTTAAACTGGGAGGGTTTTAAAAGCAAGACTCTGAATAGGGGAAAACTTGTCTTATTGATTTCCGACTTCTTGGAGCTTGCTATGTGCAACTCTATGTAGTAGATAAGAAAGACAAAGTAATAAAGTCTAATCTCTAGGTACACTTTATGATCATCTTAAGATTCTTAGATAACAAAATGTTTTTTTTTTGTGTGTAAGAGAGAAAGAGATGAAATAACAGTCTGTGGCCTACAAAGTTAGTCTGGTGTTTTTACATAACGTATGATTATCTTACTATGCAGTGATGCACTAATTAGCTTGAAGGTATACGTTCTTACACGTGTGACATAGTTGTGTGCTATTGGTATGTGTGCACACGAGACAAATTTGTTTGTCAATAAAAAACAACAACAAGATAATACATTTAAAGACCAAGCAATTTTGTCATTGTCACTCTGTTTCTAGAAGTAAGTAGTCTAATGGTCTCTAGAATGAAACGAGTGTCTCTAGATATTAGCTAGTTTTAAGTAATAACTTGAAGATTAAGCAATGATTACCTCAAATATGTATCTATACCCCTCTTGAAATTCAATCATTATCTCTAGAATTGTTATATGAAACAAAGACTTACTACTTAACAGCAGCGACGAAAATAAAGGAATATCCACCCTACGTATGTGTCTAAAAGTGTAGCCGTGATGTATGCAAGAATGAAATAAAACTTGATGTAACAGGGCACACTTCATGTCAAAGGTTATAGGCAGATGTAATGTAACAGGGTACACTTTATGTCAAAGGTTATAGGCAGACGTAATGTAATAGGGCACACTTTATGTCAAAGGTTATAGGCAGACGTAATGTAACAGGGTACACTTCATGTCAAAGGTTATAGGCAGACGTAATGTAACAGGGTACACTTCATGTCAAAGGTTATAGGCAGACGTAATGTAACAGGGTACACTTTATGTCAAAGGTTATAGGCATACGTAATGTAATAGGGCACACTTTATGTCAAAGGTTATAGGCAGACGTAATGTAACAGGGTACACTTTATGTCAAAGGTTATATGCAGACGTAATGTAACAGGGCACACATTATGTCAAAGGTTATAGGCAGACGTAATGTAATAGGGCACACATTATGTCAAAGGTTATAGGCAGACGTAATGTAATAGGGCACACTTTATGTCAAAGGTTATAGGCAGACGTAATGTAATAGGGTAGTTGTAATACATAGACTGCTATTGGACTTGTATACTCCATTAATCGAGTGACATGGCTGAGTGGATAAGCGCTTGGCTTTCGAACCGGGGGTACATGCTTCGAATCCTGGCGAAAACTGGGATTTTTACTTTCGGAATCAATGTTATGGCGCCTCTGAATCCACCCAGCTCTAATGGGTACCTGTCAGTAGTTGGGTAAAGTAAAGCTGATTGGTCGTTGTGCTGGTCACATGAGACCCTCGTTAACCATGGGCCTCAGAAACAGATGAACTTTACATCATCTGCCCCATAGATCACAAGCTCTGAAAGGGGGGAACTTTACTTCAATCGTGTGATGTAGGTATACTCTTACTTTCTTAGCAACTTAGCCTCTTAACACGACATACATCTAGAAAAAAATCTTTGACATATTACACTCCAGTTTTTTTGTCGGCTTATTTGTATGTCTATCTCATTTATTTACTCATCATGATTTATGTCGCAGTTTAGGTTAAAATTAATGTGTTAGTATTTATTATGAATGTTATAAACACAAATTTCAATTGAAATCAAATTGAATTAAACTAAATCACCAATAATCTTGGAACTGTCGTAGAACAAGTTGCATGCACTTTTAGAACCACTACAAGATCGGTGGAAAATGTGGGTCCAGTGATCATCTCCAGGACAGTGTCAGTCAGTCAGTCACCTCTAGTCAAATAGAACTTCAAACTTGACCTTCCGTTGCTCAATTGGTGTGATTACTTCGTACTTTGCTAATCATACATTCCAGCAAGTCTGGGCAGGTCAGAGGGGAAAGGTCAAACTGAACTGGTCACCAGGGACATTTTTTAGTAAATACATTTATTTTACAAGAACAAGATGGTGTTTTGTTTTGAACTTCAAATAATTACCTATAAACATTAATGGAAAAAAATAAACTATTTAGATGTCGGCTTTTTTAAGTGACATTTACTATAACGGTTAAAAGTAACAAGATATTTTTCGCTAAATACTTAACAAATTAGACTGTGCAAAATAGATACTTAAATTTTTAACGTAAATTTATCCAGCAAGAATTACTATGTCTACTGGAGATAGATTGATAGTAGTGACTGCGACATTCTGAATGTTAATAGCAGTTATAATATATATAATTTATTTTTTACATTTCCATTTAAGTCCATATCTTTTTGAATATTTCATAGAAGTGAAGTTCACATATTTAATGTATATATTTTTCAATGTATTTGTATATGTAGAACTTTGTTTTATTTTTTATTCTATAGTCTTACTTTTCATTTTATTTTAAACGTCGAACAAACAGAAAGTCTTATAGATTTTACCCAAAGTCTGACTAGATGTTGTTTTACATCGTAATATAAAACTTTGTATACTTTAAAGACTGTCATTCAAATACAATTGAAATGAATTACACATTTTTATTAACTTTATGAGAGAGCTCAATACATGTGACATATTATACGGTCAATGGAATATGTCAACTATCAGAATGATTAGACTAACACAACTAAGTTTCTAGCAAAGTTTTATGTAAAATTAATATCTAAACATTGATTTTGTTCAAACTATTTTGATATATTAGTTCTCCTGTGGCATTTTACGTCTCGAGAGACGGTCTTTCCCTTTGCAACTTTTTGTGTGACTAAAGAGGCCAATCCTTGATACACAGCTGTCTAGTATCTATTACATAATAATATAGTATAAGTATGGAATGGAACAATTGTATGTTTAGCAGACAAAAATGAATCTTTTCATTCTTCCATAAAACTTATAGGTTTTGGCTTGCTTTGTGTTTTTATTATTATTTTTGTAGCATTAGATTTTCCAGTTCTTTCGTTTCACTTTTGTTGAAGAGATTCAAGCTGGAAGCTACTTGATTACCGCTACATAGGTAATACATTTTGTTGAAGAGATTCAAGCTGGAAGCTACTTGATTACCGCTACATAGGTATTACATTTTGTTGAAGAGATTCAAGCTGGAAGCTACTTGATTACCGCTACATAGGTATTACATTTCCGTCGTTAAATATCCCATGACCTAACTGTAGCCGTTTGTTCGGCTCGCCAATGATTCTCTCCCCTCTTGTTGTCTCTGTGTGCTTGTGTGTATCCCAAAGATAAAGTAACGCTGAATGTATCCTTGAATTATTTGTATTGCTTCGGATGTACGCATGACGCGCTCTAATAGTTTATACGTTTATAGAAAGGCGGTTCCCTTCTTGACGTTGTAAATAATGCTGGTCATTTTCTGAACGTTACACCGTAGTCCTCCTTCTGGCGCTAGAATTTCTGGGCCACAGTTGAAAGAATGGCGGCCACGCCCACATAAAGTTGTGAATATTAAGATCTATTTATAGACACGAGTTCGACATGTGCCGAGATAACAATGGCAATTTGGTTTTTAATTGCTAGTTCATTTTCCTTGCAACATTGTATTGACGAGCACCAGACAATGACATACAGGGGGGGAGTGGCACAGGGAGGACAACAAAAAGGAGAAAGAAAAACAGAGATCAAGGAAGTGACATTTTTTTTGTGTCCAAATTGAAGGTAGACCTTCTAGTAAAACTAACAATGAACCTGATCTCCATGTATACAGAAATACAAAATGTTCTGCAGCTTTGGTCAACAAAAGAGAGAGCTTAAACTGATTTAATTGGTGCTGTCTGGGGGGAAGGGAAGTTTGAGACCAAGCTAATACTCTGAGACAATGAAAATTAGATGTGTTCATATGCAGGTCAGTTGGACGTATTCTAAAAGACATCCTTTATTAAGAAGAACTTAGTAAATCAGATCATAGGAATGTCTAAACCTCAACAAAGAGGGTTCTATTTCACAAACGTGTTCCCAGACTGCCAGTGAGACTATTTGGGCAGCGTTTAGAAAAGAAAAAGATAAGGACATTGGCGGTAGGGATGTTCACATTCAAAGAGAATCACAGTGAAATTCTCTTTAAAGAACCTGCATACGTTCTTTAAACAGTCAAATACAGTAAAAGAGGGAGAAATAAAGAGAAAGAGATACGAAAAGATGTGGTAGCGATGTTACCTTAGGAAACAGTTTTACAAAATGAAAAGAGAAAAAATCGGTAGAAATTTTGAAATAAGTAGACAAAATAAATGACATTAAGGATACCATAATGAAAGATCACTTTTACCAACATAATAAAAACAAGGTAACAAAGATAGTGCGTGTGGAAGTAGAAACTCAGAATAGGCCCCCGAAGTGGTCCATTTAAGGAAGGTAAAAAGGCAGCTTTCAATATTTCCAGCAAGACTATCAGACGCTATGAATTACAAACTCTCACCAACCACAGCACTCTCTCAGACGCTATAAATTTCAAACTCTCACCAACCACACAGCTCTCTCTCAGAAGCTATGAATTACAAACTCTCACCAACCACAGCACTCTCTCAGACGCTATAAATTTCAAACTCTCACCAACCACACAGCTCTCTCTCAGAAGCTATGAATTACAAACTCTCACCAACCACAGCACTCTCTCAGACGCTATAAATTTCAAACTCTCACCAACCACACAGCTCTCTCTCAGAAGCTATGAATTACAAACTCTCACCAACCACAGCACTCTCTCAGACGCTATGAATTACAAACTCTCACCAACCACAGCTCTCTCTCAGACGCTATGAATTACAAACTCTCGCCAACCACAGCTCTCTCTCAGACGCTATGAATTACAAACTCTCACCAACCACAGCACTCTCTCAGACGCTATGAATTACAAACTATCACCAACCACAGCTCTCTCTCAGACGCTATGAATTACAAACTCTCACAACCACAGCTCTCTCTCAGACGCTATGAATTACAAACTCTCACAACCACAGCACTCTCTCAGACGCTATGAATTACAAACTCTCACCAACCACAGCACTCTCTCAGACGCTATGAATTACAAACTCTCACAACCACAGCCCTCTCTCAGACGCTATGAATTACAAACTCTCACCAACCACAGCACTCTCTCAGACGCTATGAATTACAAACTCTCACCAACCACAGCACTCTCTCAGACGCTATGAATTACAAACTCTCACCAACCACACAGCCCTCTCTCTCCGCCAAGACACAAACAAGACACGTGTACTGGCCGATATTATTTTATTGTTAGGCCGCGACTGACGACAAGATACGGAGATACGAGCCTATATTAATTTTAATTATTACATTGTTAATATTCATGTGTATTCAATGAATTGATGATTAAGAAGATATGGTTCAATGTCAACCTGGCTTATCTGATCTTATTGAATGATTATCTAATTCATCATTCTCTATAGAGCCGATGTTACATTCAAGGCCTCAAGGAATACACTTTTCCCTTTGGTTAAATCTCTTAATCGTTTCCTGTGGTAGTACATTGCACTGCAAGTGCTTAAAATGAAACAATGCTTATTAAATGATTTTTTTTTAAATATATAGGATTTTGTATACATATCAAAAACATTCATTCACTTTTGAAACAAAAGTAAAAAAAAATTTTACAAACTAACAAAAAAAATTAGCATAAATATTTTTGAAGTATACTGGAATAAGAATCTCCTCAGTAATATATTCTCCCGTGTTTTTTTTTATATTAATAGTTAATAGTTGTAAAAAAAAAAAAGGTAAATTGTTTGCATATTTAAATTTTTTAAAAACTAAATGATTCCCTTTCAGAAAAGAAAAAAGCCGCTACATCAGAGCTTTGAAAGATCTAAATCATCGCGATATCGGATTTTCGATATCTTTTCTAGTTTCTTTGTTTAAACGGAACGGACGGACAGACAGATCACAAATAACTATTAGCGACTATTCCCCTTTTGAGGACCGCTAAAAAATACTTTACTTGATTCCACCGTGCTGAAACATAACTTTGCTTAGAACTCATCTCAATAATCCAAAACAAACAGAGGAGGAGGCATGCTAATGGAGTGGCCCAATGGAGAAATACTAGAACAGTCAATTGTAAGGGGAGCACTAGCAGGTAGCACTCTAGTAAACCACTTCAGCAGGCCGAACTGAGAGATAGTCTTACTGATCAATGCCAGAACAGTTCTACAAATCCTGAAAAACTCTGAAGCTTCCAAAAGAAAATAATTCAGAACAGCTCTTGTAAACCTCAACAACAACAAGATACTTTTCTCCAATGGGTCCCAGAACACAATGAAATAGAAAGAAATGAAGAAGCAGACATACTGTCCAATGAATGAATAAACATTTTAAAATGCCTCTCTAGTCGGAAGAAATGAAAAAATAGAGAGCAAAATAAACGCGAAATCGACCAGCTCTCACCCAAAGTTCAAGAAAAACGCCACCTATTGCAAGCTGTCCGACACGACTAACTTAGAATTTGTTAGACTCAGAACCGGACACAACATAACGAGACGACATACGTTCTGGAAGCTAAAAATAGGGACACGTGAGATTAGCAATTGTGGAGCATCACCAGAGAATGCCGACCATGCCATTCAAAGCTACAGACTCTATCGAGAAGCCCAAATGAGACCCCCCCCCATCCCTTTCGTTTAGAGTAAAAATACTATGGAGAGCTGCCTAACTTGAAACCACTGCGCCACAGATAAAAACTTCTAGCCTGAACATGAGAAGGAAGAAACGATTCCAATACTTCGCTTATCAATACGTCCGTGTTCTGTGCATTGAATTGTAATAACTTAGAATTAGTTCAAGATAAGCCGAACACTAGGTCAGATATACCTTCAAGTTTGGTTGCATTGTGCTAGAAACATTGTGCGACAAACTAAGACAACAACACACAACTTCATTAAACACTCTGTCCACCAGGTTTTAAAAAACAGAGAAAAGTTTCAACAATTTCATTACAGCCATACTTGACAATTTCATTACAGCCATACTTGACAATTTCATTACAGCCATACTTGACAATTTCATTACAGCCATACTTGACAATTTCATTACAGCCATACTTGACAATTTCATTACAGCCATACTTGACAATTTCATTACAGCCATACTTGACAATTTCATTACAGCCATACTTGACAATTTCATTACAGCCATACTTGACAATTTCATTACAGCCATACTTGACAATTTCATTACAGCCATACTTGACAATTTCATTACAGCCATACTTGACAATTTCATTACAGCCATACTTGACAATTTCATTACAGCCATACTTCACTTATGATTATTAAAACTGAGATCAACTAAAATTTATTAGCTTTTCCATTTTTCTTCTTTATTACTATTGACAACTGACAAACTCATGTAGATCTATAGGTTTATCAATTTGACTGAATTAGCAGCAGTCTAAAGTTCAGCTGAGTTCATGAAATACAAGAGCCTGTTATTTCTAGACAAAGTTTTTATTCATCTTAAAATGCAATCTAGAAATCTAGAGCTAGAGTTGAAACTTGTCTAAGAACAAAAAAAAAAAACAGACATTATTTCGTAAGCTAACAGCTTCATTTATTTTCGCAGCTAAGATATTTTTCTATAAGCTTAAAAAAAAACATTTTAAAAGGATGTGATACAATGTAGTCCTTTTTGTACAAAGGTAAAGTATTTAAGTATGTAGCGAATGTCTAAATGTAGGTGTGTGTGTGTGTGAGAGAGAGAAAAAAAAAGCGAGAGTGTGTTACAAAATACAGTCAGACTGTTGTGAACAAAAAGACACTTGGCTATGTTTACTGTCTTAACATTTTTAAGGGCGTTAACAGAGACATATCTTTATGTCTTGTCACGTGTATAAGATTGAATGTCCCTCTCTGAAACAAACAAGTTGACTCAAGTCCGTGTGTTCTATCCTTTCAACATTGGACATTCGAGGCCTACAACTATAAATGATGAGATTTTCAAAGGCTAATCTTTGTGTTTATGTTTAGGTATCACGGTTAGTACAGAAATAACAAGAGGGCCAATAAAGATAACAACCAGTAGGTTCTAGGGTTCAAATCCTACTTTGGTTTTAACTTCTTTTCTTGCTTCCACTCGCATCATACCAAGGTTTTATCTACACCAGAAATGATGACATAGAGATATAGGTCACATTAACCGGGTCTTCCAAAGGAAGTCAAATAAAGAAAAGTTAAATGATGATGTTTTATCTTTCAGAGGGATTCTTACAGATAGACGATCATCAAATTGTAGATATGACAGTAGAGAGAGAGACAGATTGAAGCATAAGTGCTAAAACATTATCATAATACATGCATGTTCATGTCAATCTATTGGTTGCTAGAAAGTGACATTATAATGTCAGAATGTTGAACAAAACAAATGGAAGCAACTCATATGTCAATACACAATTTATTGTAAGTGTAAATATGTTAAATTACTTCCATGATAGAAGGCCCTAGTTATAACTGTACATAAAAGGGGGGTTAGTTCATCGCATATCAAATAGTTCTAACTACTGCTGGGTTAAAGTTATATATATATATATATTATCTAAGCATTTTAGGCCCAACATTCCTTCAACTTTACAATTATAAAAAAGCCGACATACAAATTGATAGGCTTTTATATGTAAGCGGTAATGAGGGATCATTTAGCTCTTCATGTTCAGTATCTATTTTGTTGAACTTCCTATCCATGTCTGGACATAAATGACATAAAAGTTAAAGCCAAGATCTAGATCTATCAAACAAAAGAACTACACACATGTCACGGTCACAAGGTTAAAGTTAGCACACTTCTATGAAAACATTGCTAATAAACTTGTAGATCTAGATCTAGTAGGGGGGGGGGGGATATAACGATATAAGGCAAGGTATGCCTATATATAGCCTATAATATAATATATAGGCTCTTAAATATAATGTGTTGTAGACTTTAATCATTTTATAAAAGAAGTACGGCTCTATTGTATAAATATTTGAGCTAATGATAATAGTAATAGATCTAGAGGCCTACTTAATAATAATCAAATAATACATAAAATGTATTCAATATAGATTCTAGGATATATAGGACCTAGACTACATAGATTTATATTGCCATTTAAAATTAGAATTTACATCTAGATCTATACTCTAGGTTTAGTAGATCTAGATCTAGGTGATAACTAGAAAGTAGAAACACAGTTTTCAGAATTTAATAAAGTAATCGAAACTAGTTCTAGATACCATGTTATTTTACTAAATGTAGATATAGCTCTACTAAACCTACCTTTTGTTAGATGATAGATCTAGGTCTAGATACCATGTTATTGTACTAAATGTAGATATAGCTCTACTAAACCTACCTTTTGTTAGATGATAGATCTAGATCTAGATTTGACGATGAAGTTCAAGTCTCTTTATTCCTGTCAAACAAACGTTTGGATGTTTTCGCTGAACCCTAAAATCCGGGGGGGGGGGGGGGGGGGGGGGGGTTGTTTCTGAATGACACAAAAGTCGATAGCACGAATAACTATTACTATTAATAACACGCTGACTGTTTATTTTTTATTGCTATCTGAAAATACTAGCCGTCTATTTAGATTTAATAACTTGTGAATAATGATGTTTCAATGTAATACTTTTGTGACTAAATATAATTAGACCCAGAGCTATCAGCAGGCTTACGACTTCTGTGTCATTTCCGAGTCCGCTATCAAGTCATTGTAGCCTATTAATAATAGTCCAATTACACGTTCAAATGGACACATGTAAGAATCGTACTTCTACAGCAGTGATTTTCAGTACTTCCCCTAGAAAGAAATAACAGCCTTGTCGTGCCAGTAAAGAAACATGAATGTAACTGGTCAAAACGAACCATCTATTTTGGACTTTTCGGGGCGTCACTCTGGCCTCTAAAAAATGTCACCGGTAGACGCGTGCAGGTACTGGCCTGGACTGTTTGTGAGACTGCGACACCGCGAGCCCGTGTGTTTGCGTTTGTGAGTGTGTACTTGTAGGCTTGTAGTGTGTGTGTGTTTGCTCAGCCATTTAGCTTACCTTTAAACACTGGAATGTCTCGCAGTTCAAAATAAGATGTTTGTGTTACACCCGTGTAACGTATGTAGGCCCCTACACAGTGTAGACTACATAGGCCTGCAACTACGTAGATTGAATCTATTCAGCTCTGATAATTGACAGGAATGTCACTATTACTCTGTGCAGCAGTAAAGACTAAAGTTTAAACCTAGTTTATCTACTTTTACTAAACAATAGAACTAACTAGTGTGTTCATAGGCCTCACAGGCGTAGCCAGGGTGGGTTTAAAGGGAACCCCCCCCCCCCCTCTTTCACGAAATGAAATTTATAGTCACTTGTTTTTTTCGTTGTTTTTTTTTATACTGAAGTGGAGATTTTAATATTAAGCCACCACTGACACAGCGTTGCCGACAAGGGTTTGTAATAAAAAATTCCCTCTTCAATAATAATAATTAAAAAACTACACGGGGGAAGGGTTAGTTTACTCAAGGAAAGTTAGCAGGGTTTAATCTCTAATTATCAAATGTGGCCAAGGGGGTTTTGAGATTAAACCCCCTCTTCCAATAAAAGAAACGCAAAGCTAAAGTCATTAACTTACATAAGAGTAGCTACCCCACACACACACACTTAGATGGATGCAACTGTATATATATATATAATTCAGTGGCGTAGCTACCAATGTGCGGGTGGTGCGGGCCGCACAGGGCACCAAGTGGAGAGGGGCACCAAAATTCCCCCAGTGTGTATTAATTTCCTATTTCCCCGAGCGTTTCAGTAAAAACGACTAATTGTATGGACACGAACAAACATAAACTACTGTATTTTAAACATGAACTAACGATTTATAAACTAGTCATGTCGCTATTTTGTTTCATCTCCATGACTATTTCTTCCATACAATGTAAGCTCTAGAACAGTTTGAATCTAATTTACTAGATTTATTTCGGACACACGGTACATGTTGTTACTACACGGATCAATGCTCTGTAATATAAAGAAGAAGATAGGCCAACCTTTTTTTTTACTTCATTGTTTAGTCCATTGGTTTAATCTAGAATCTAGATATTGAGTTTACAAATATATTTCTAAACTCTAGCTCTAAACAATTGTCTTAGTTTATTCATTTCTTTATGATTCTTAATAGTTTAATTTTTGAAATAATTATATTGTAATGTCAATTTTTAAAAATAAGCTAACCTTTGTTTTCTACGAGTTTTTTTTTAAAACTAACTAGTTAATTGTAATACTGTAACGTAAACAAAATGATGAACAGTGCCCAAGACTGACTAGTCTGGCTGGCGCCTCAAAACCCTTTTAAGCTCAGACGGAGAAGTCGGCATCTCTGGTTCTGTCCAGTCTGTGTAGTCTATAAGGGCCCCATACCCAGATCTATCGGGGTCCCTCATTACCGACCCATCGGTGTAGCAGAAAATGGCATCTGATGGGAAGGACTTTAGTGTAGCTGATGCCAAGTTTTGGAGTATGGCAGGTGTTAATCGCCTCTTGGTGGCTCCCTCTTGCCCTATAAGGGACATGTTTATTTGTGGGGCTGGCAATTAAAATTTAATCTCCTCCACGGAGGGCAAGTATTAATTTTTCTAATAGGAATTCTATTAGTGGAGAGCCCAGATGATTTTGACAAATTGGCCGCAATGTGGAGGAACGATCGCATTTTTATGCGGTTCCTCTCTCTCCACTGTTGCACTAAGATTGTGGTGGGTAGCCTAGAGTCGCCCCTTTTGTAGCGCTCGTAGGCCGTAAGTACCGCCCTCTCCCTCCTTAAATGTTAAGGTGCCACGTTTGTTAAGATTTCATCATCTTCATTTAAATCCAAAGATAGATTCAATAAGTGGTGGAGGTTATCCCCGAAAATAGAAAAACATGAGACCAGCAGAGCTCACATTCAGTCATCGCTTGCTTGGAGGGAACTTGAAGTTCGCCTGAGAGTAGGAAACAATATGGACAAGGCCCAAGATTTGATTATACAAGAGACGAAAACCTGGAGAGTTAGTAAATTTACTATCAAAGTACGATCCACTCTTGACGGAGCAAATGCTTCGAACTAACCTTTGTTCCAGACCGAATACATACATGTCTCCACAAATACAAAATGAATTTATTACAAAATTGGGGGATCACGCTAAAAAACAAATCATACAGCAAGTAAAACAAGCCAAATATTTCTCTATTATTTTTGACAGTACACCTGACATCTTAAAGCTGGATCAAACTTTCCAAATTTTACGGTACGTTGTCATGGAGAATGACGGGGTGCAGGTTCGTGAGTCTTTTATTGACTTCATCGACACAAAGGACAAGCATGCTGCTGGAATCGCTGAGATGATTCTAGAGAAACTGCGTTCGGATGGCTTAGACATAATTGATTGCAGGGGTCAAGGCTATGATAATGCTGCGGTCATGAAAGGTCAAAACTACGGTGTCCAAAAACGTATTCTAGAAGTCACTATTCATTGCCTGCTAAAAGTTTGGAGACATTAACTAGCAGAGATGAAAATTCATCGACTAGATCTGAAGCAGGTGGATTATTGGTTGCTGTTCAGTCTCTTAATTTTCTCACCTATCTTGGATTTTGGGCTCCTGTATTAACTGAAATTAGTGATGCGCAATTCTACCTTCAAAAACAAGGATTGTCTATTCGAGACTGCTCACTCAAACTAAAAACATTAGAAACATTTTTAAGTAGTAATCGAGAGGACATTGCTGAAGCCAGCATTACCTTTGCCGAAAGCGTGTGTTCAGATCTGAGAATCAGTACAGAACCTCAAAAACGTATTGGCCATAAGAAAAAGATGCCTGGTGAGAAAAGTGACTACTCTGTACTTACACACAAAGAAGAGCAAGGAACGAAAATTTATTCTATCTTGAACAGGATTGTTCAAGAAATAATCACCCGATTCGAGCAACTTCATGATGTAGCAGATAGATATGAATTTTTGTCGCCTTCCCAGCTATTAAATCCTCAGGTCGAAATCAATCTCGATAGTACACCTAGCGACATTGATAAAAACGAATTTCTGCTGGAGCGAAAGAGACTTCAACGGTTTGTCACAGTTTCATCTGAAGCCTCCGAATTTCCAAAATAAAGACCTATTGAGCTCTTGAATTTTATAAATAAATATCAGCTAGATGATTCAGTCCCGAATATCGTCCTAGCTATTGAATCCTTAGGTCGAAATCAATCTCGATAGTACTCCTAGCGACATTGATAAAAACAAATTTCTGCTGGAGCGAAAGAGACTTCAACGGGTTGTCACAGTTTCATCAGAAGCCTCCGAACTTCCAAAACCTGTTGAGCTCTTGAAATTTATAAATTAATATCAGCTAGATGATTCAGTCCCGAATATCTTCATCATGATTCGCATATTTTTTGACTATTTTTTTCCATTGAACAATAGCTGGTGGAAAAAATGGATTTCGATAAAATTATTGATACTTTTGCCAGCAAGAAAGCGCGTAAAATTCATTTGTAGTATGTTTATGTAAAAGTGATTTTTTTTTGAATTAACAATATTTGATTTATGAATACATATTATTTTGAACAGGTTTTGCAATGTTATTAATTAGTTGTTTTTTTTTGGGGGGGGGGGGGGGGGCATCAAGATGAGGTACCGCACCAGGCATCATATACTCTAGCTACGCCACTGATATATATATATATATATATATATATATATATATATATATATATATATATATATATATATATATATATATATATATATATCATGGGCATAACCAGGGGGGGGGATCAACCCCCCCCCTTTCGAAATGAAATCCCCCCCCCCCCCCCCGCAGAGAAGGATTGGAATTTAATGACTGATTTTTTGCTTTGATTTTGTTTATTTTAGGTGAGATTTTAATACTAAACCATCATTTGCCAGCACAGCCAAGGGATTTTGAGTTTAAAACCCCTTACCAGGGTGTTTTGAGTTTAAAACCCCTACCAGAGGGTTTTGAGTTTAAAACCCCCTACCAGGGGGCTTTGAGTTTAAAAACCCCTACCAGGGGTTTTAGCAGTTAAATCCCCCTCTTCTATAAAGCAAAACTAAAAAAAAATGCAAATTCCCAAATTTCTAGAGCACAGTTAAGGAAGATTTTGATTTTAAAACCCCCTCCAAAATTTACGATAAACCCCCTCTTCAATATAAAAAAAGCAAACTACACACTCAAAATTTTAAAGGGATTTTTGAGTTTAACCCCCCCCCCCCCCTTTTTTTTTTCTTCACTAGGGTATGAAGCTAAAAAATACCTCTTCAATTTAAAAAAAAAAAAAGTTAATTACACACTCAAAATGTTATGAGCGTGGCTAAATGGGTTTTGACTCAGTTTTGAGTTTAACCCCCCCCCCCCCTTTTAGCGGCGTTTGAAGGTAAAAAATACCTCTTTAATATTAAAAACAGAGCAAATTATGCACTCAAAATTTTAAGAGTAGTCAAAGGGGTTTTGAGTTTAAACTCCCCTCCAGTGGATTTTAAAGCTAAAAATACCCTTTCAATATAAAAAAAAAGCAAATTACACACTCTAAAATCTGTGAGCGTTGCCAAATGGGTTTTGAATTTAAATCCCCACCAGCGGGATTTGAAGCTAAAAAATACATCTTCAATTTGAAAAAAAAAGCAAATAACGCACTCAAATTGCTATGAGCGTTGCCAAAAGGGGTTTTGGGTTTAAACCCCCCTTCAGAGGGGTTTGGTGCTAAGAAATACCTCTTCAAAATAAAAAAACAAACAAATTACACACTAAAATTATTTGAGCGTAGCCAAGCCAATAGGGGGTTTTGAGTTTAAACCCCTCTCCTACAGATGGCTTTTTTTTAAAGTTTAAAACCCCTCCAGATGGTTTTGAGCTTAAAATCCCCTTACTGAGAGTTTTGAGGTAGAAAACATTTATCTTCAATGTTATTCTAAAGCAAACTACAGTTACCAAATTCTATGAGCGTAGCTAAATGGGGTTTTGAATTATAAAAACAAACAAAAAAAAAACTCCAGAAATTTTTAAGTTTTGACGACAAAACTTCCCTTTTCGATATAAAATCTAAAGCAAACTACAATCACCTAATTCCAAGAGCGTATTCAAGAGAGGTTACATATTTCTAAAAGTGGCGGGGCTCCATTAATAATGTGCAGTGAATAGTCATCTGCGAAATTGAAAAACACTAAATGTGGCTCAACAAAGATGGCTAAGACAGATTTTAGGAGTCAGTGATAGAGATCGGGTCTAAATCAAGGAAATCCATTGTTGACCCCTTAGTAAGATTGTGACAGAGCATCGCATGAGGTTTGCGGGACATGTTCTCCGACAAAATGAATTATGCATAATAAGAGTTGCGATGACATCCTAATTAAGTACATTTGGCGCCTCACATTCAAGGAGGTCCTCAGAGCAGGTGGGAAGTGGCTTCAGACATTATCAGTGACAGATTTTTGTGGAAACAGCTTGACGGCAAATGTGCCGAACGGCGCGGGAGGTTCTAAGTCAGTAAGAATAGCACATTAGGTTTTTGAAATAAAACTTTTTAATAGCAAGATAATGCACTGTAGGTACCTCAGAATATGCATTTAGTTGGCTTTCAATACCAGAAATAGTGCTTGGCGGCTGGGCTACGCCCCGCGCTGGGGGAGCTCTCAGCGCACCTCCAGACCCCCATGCTGGCAAGGGCAAGGATACAATTTTTTCACTAACTCCAGGAAGAACCTATTCAAGGACACAATAAACGTCTTCCAAAAGAATGAAGGGTCAGAATGTAATAGAGATTAATTATGTACACACACACACATCCATCCATACAAACATATATATATATATACAGAGAGAGAGATATATATAATTTTCAGGGGGGGAGGGGAGGGGGGAAGAAAAAAATCCCCTCCCTCCCCCCCCCCCGAAAAAAATCCTGGCTACGCCCATGATTGTTTGAAATTTATTTTTTTTAGGATAGCTGATAGATCGTCGGTAAAGCATAGGCTCCCACCACCCCCGCGAACATCAGCTCCGGCGCCATCTTGCTTTAACGAAGAGAGAGCAGGCGGCTTGAGAAGGAGACACCTGGAGATCTCTTCCCAAGTCCACATGATACACGTTTGAGAACATAAGGAAATGTACTGCAGAGGACAGACGTAGATGGCAAAAAGAATACTTCAACCGATCTGTTTATAGGCGGACAGAGGTAATGTCTTCGCTGGATGTGGCAAAATGTGTAGATCACAGCTAGGACTGTTAGCCAAGTAAACTACTGCAGTCTCTCCTTAATCTTCGGACTGGAAGTAGAGATGGGAATCGAACCCAACTTTTAAAGTTCGGGTTCGGTTCGGTTCGGTCAGATTTAAGTTCGAGTTCGGTTCGGTTCGATGACGAGTATAGTTCGGGTTCGGTTCGGTTCGGTCAGGTCTAAAGTTCGGGTTCGGCTCGGTTCGATGTTATGAAATTATGTAATAGCAAAATTAAGTTATAAGGTTTAATGCAATTTATTAGTTAAAACTTTTTTATTTGAATTTTTACATAAAACAAATACTTTGCAATATATAATAGGCCTATGGGCAATACTTTTGCCAAAATAATGTTGCCTACATACATTTAAAGCGTTGTAAAAATTTCTTAATGGAGATAGTTAATGGAGATAAATGAACATGCGGCAGGTTTTCGCTCAAGTCGGCAAGTGGTTTAATTCAGGGCGTGACTCGGCGCTAAGCGAATTATTTAAAAAGGCTAATATCGATGTGCTTTCTTTCAGAACGCACTATTCATCATAATAAAAAAAAAGTCGAGGGCCATATTAAATCTAATAATAAAGAGGCAGACCTGGCCAATAGAATAATGCAAGGGACATTCTAGGTAGGCCTACATATTGCGCACGTACTTCTATAATGGGCGTGATCTTTTTAAAGAAATAATCTTCGTGTAAAGACGTCTCTATCGAGGATTTTTTTCACACATAAGTCGTCACTATTATAAATTGCAATATACGGAAGAAATTCGACTATTCTGAGACGAAAAAAAAATGCAAAAGAATCACACTAGCGGGGATGTTTTAAAATGTTTTCTTCAAAACGTTTTGACCCATATTGTGCATACGCGCCTCGCAAAAAGCAGTATACAGTTGACAAGGTCTTATTAGAAGATAAAATGACATCTCCACTTAATATATTTTAATTTTTAAACATGTAATTATACTAATATTCAGATAAGTTACAATAAAAATAAAACTTTTTTTTCGATGCCCCCTTTCTTTGTTAGTTGGTCGTTGGTTTGTCGCTTACGAACAGCTAGTACAATTGAACCAATATAGGCGTTTTATATTTTTACCGGTAAGGATAGTATAGATGGACTTATTATGGTCCGACAGTTACGCTGGGCAGGGCACGTATCCCGTATGGGAGACGAACGTATGCCAGAGGGAGTCTTTTTTTTTGGTGAGCTAAAAGGTGGTCGACGTTACAGAGGCGCCCCACGGAAACGCTTCAAAGACCAGCTTAGGCGTCAACTTTCCTTGGCTGACATAGAAGAGAGCACCTGGTCACATGCGGTCTTAGAACGAGTCAGTTGGAGTTCACTCCCGAAGGCCGCGGGATACACATTTGAGACCAAAAGAAAATTCGCTGCCGAGGACAAACTCAGACGCGAAAAGAAAAACTAAATCGACCACCTGCGAACAATGGTTATGCTTGCCCTGGATGTGGCAAAATATGTAGGTCACAGCTGGGCCTGCGCAGCCATGGGAAAAACTGCATTCCTCACTAATCTTCGGGCTCGAAGACAAGCCTTATAATAATATATAAACTTAATAAACTTTAAAATAAAGTTCTTATGTGAACAACTAAATATAGCCTAACTGTTATTACAATATTCACATATTTAACTTGAGATAGAGGT
The DNA here is from genome assembly GCF_947242115.1 of Biomphalaria glabrata. Lineage (NCBI taxonomy): Eukaryota > Metazoa > Mollusca > Gastropoda > Planorbidae > Biomphalaria > Biomphalaria glabrata. Next base: position 27,126,424 of record NC_074712.1, read on the forward strand.
GTAATACTAATGAAATATACTGATATTTAAACAAAATCTAGGTCACCACAAAACAACGTCTTTACTCTTTCATGTCTTAAGATTGTCTGCCGTTTCACATTTGCATTACGCTAATTTCATCATCCTTAATGCATAAACACCAATCAATCGCTTAACCTCTTCTTACCGCCACCAGAAAAAACACACACACACTTTATGACACCCTTTTTTGTCAAGAAGTTGCATCTCCCCATCCCCCAATTCAAGGTACTAACCATTCCCACCCACGGGAGAGGACCCAAAGTTTGAGAAACGCTGCATTAAAAATACTGATGATCAATAATGCAAAACCAAATAATAGTAACAAATATTCAGGGGCGTAGATAGGGATTTTTCATCAGTTGGGGGCCCGGGATGGGCTGGACCTCTTTGGGGGCCCCTGCATTTTGCGTAATATTGAATATTTATTGTAAAAAACACTAATTTGGGGGCCCGGGGGGATTTCACATTTCTCACCCTCCTCTCCCTCCCTTGCTACGCCACTGATAATATTCCAATATAGAATACTTCACAATTTTGTAAAAATAAATCACTTAATAGAAGATAATTAAAATTTATTTTAAACTAGAACACAAATGAACTTATTTATATCTACACTCTCTAATCGGCAAAAAATATTCTACTCTCAACTAACAGCCATCTCAAATAAAAGTGACAATATTTTAATGTCAACTTTCTACTAACTAGGAACTTGAATCTAGATCTAGATCTAATTAGAGGGCGCCTATTCGACTCAAAACCAATATTGCAAACAGCCCGCGAAAATTCAAGGTTAGGGGAGAGTCGGCACGTACGGAAAAACCCATGGAAATCAAAGCGAGCCGCTTTTTTTTTTCAAAATACCACCACCACCCCCTCCCAAGTTTTCAAAGTATAATGGAATCATTAGAATTTAAATAAAATATTTAGGTAATTTTTTTTTAAAACCCAAAATATAAAAAGGGATGTAAAAATTGCAAAATTAGTTCGGTTAAGAAAAGGAGGGTTCGTTCGGTTCGGTTCGTACCAAGCAGTTTCAAAGTTCGGGTTCGGTTCGGTTCGGTCATAAGTGAGGTTCGAGTTCGGTTCGTTCGGTTCGGGTTCGGTTCGTTTCCCATCTCTAACTGGAAGGCAAGCCTTATTGTTGAAAACTAGTCAAACTAAGACTATAGGCCTACACGATATAAGTAAGTAAGTCCTCATAGTGTTACTCATTTTTTAAAATGTAATTTTTCATTTTGAAACACTTACTTTGTATTGCTAGTGAACAATACAAAAAAAAAATACTAGTGTGTATCCTAATAGTGACTTTTACAATATATGAGTTGCAAAGTCAACTTTGACTGTCTTTGACATATTCTAATATTTGGATTCTTGCCCTGGACTATGGATAAATTTGGATTAAAGTAGAAGATTTGGAGTTATGATGACAAAACTCTGTGTGGACATTGTGACTCACTCTGTAACGTAACTCTGTGTGGACATTGTGACTCACTCTGTAACGTAACTCTGTGTGGAAATTGTGACTCTCTCTGTAACGTAACTCTGTGTGGACATTGTGACTCACACTGTAACGTAACTCTGTGTGGACATTGTGACTCACTCTGTAACGTAACTCTGTGTGGACATTGTGACTCACACTGTAACGTAACTCTGTGTGGACATTGTGACTCACACTGTAACGTAACTCTGTGTGGACATTGTGACTCACTCTGTAACGTAACTCTGTGTGGACATTGTGACTCACACTGTAACGTAACTCTGTGTGGACATTGTGACTCACTCTGTAACGTAACTCTGTGTGGACATTGTGACTCACACTGTAACGTAACTCTGTGTGGACATTGTGACTCACACTGTAACGTATCTCTGTGTGGACATTGTGACTCACTCTGTAACGTAACTCTGTGTGGACATTGTGACTCACTCTGTAACGTAACTCTGTGTGGACATTGTGACTCACACTGTAACGTAACTCTGTGTGGACATTGTGACTCACTCTGTAACGTAACTCTGTGTGGACATTGTGACTCACACTGTAACGTAACTCTGTGTGGACATTGTGACTCACACTGTAATGTAACTCTGTGTGGACATTGTGACTCAAACTGTAACGTAACTCTGTGTGGACATTGTGACTCACACTGTAACGAAACTCTGTGTGGACATTGTGACTCACACTGTAACGAAACTCTGTGTGGACATTGGGACTCACACTGTAACGAAACTCTGTGTGGACATTGGGACTCACACTGTAACGTAACTGGGAAACTTAACTGGCAAACAGGAAGAAGGAAATTATTTTGAATTAAAATCTAATACGAAACGTTAGAAAGAAGTTTCCCTCCTATTGAATTTATAGTAGGCCTTAGAGCTCATCAAATATAATGCACGCTAATCAGACTTGAGTTGACTCATATCAGTAGTTTAGGTAGTTAGAAACATTTTTATAAATGTTACGATTGTTCGATTATGATATTGATATGTCGGAGCATTTGTTTCAGATGAAGGAACCAAACCTGAGCTACTGGCCAGAATTGCACAGTTCACAGCTGCAAAACTCAAAACATTCTTATATGCTTGCAAGTGTTGGACGCTAAAACTCGATCTGAAGAGAAGGATTCTAGCAAAGGCAGTGACATGATATAGAGAGATCCGAGGTACCTCTTACAAAAACCGCATCACTAATGAATAGATTATAAACAGTATTAATACAGCAATTAGACTACTGTCAAAAAACGCAAAATTTATCTTTATGGCCATATCGCAATGTTCTCATTGCTTGCAAAGACCTTCCTTCAGGGAACAGTACCACGAAAAATAAGAAGAGGCAGACAGAGTAAGCGATGTAAGACAACATAAAAGAATGTACAGGCCTGCCATTTATAGAAATTCTATCCAAGGCAAAAGACAGAGGAATGGAGAAAGACGATCGACAGATCTTGTGTGATGCCCCATAGGTTCAAAAGATAGGATAGGTGAAGAATCTTGTCATTAACATTATGCATGTTATTAGATTCTTTTTTTTTTTAATGTATTGCTTAATCTCTGCTAATATTATTGAGTTTATTGAAGCTCTGAACAGAAATAGGGGCGTCGTGCATAGATCTAGCTCAGACATGAGGGTGGAAACCGTGGAGTCGCTGTCTATTTTAACAATTTCCCCCTTATTAGCTAGACAACTCTTCATGACTTAAAGCTCTGTTTACAACTAAAAAAAAATTCTGGCTACGCCCATGATTGTTTGAAATATTTTTTTAGGATAGCTGATTTTTTTACAAAGCTTATATCAACTCACTCTGTCTGGTAAAAAGTTTTTAGAATTTTAGAAAGCACAAAAGCACGCAAACATGTGTATCATTATCTCCGTTAGGCGTCTGGTGAAAGGTTTGTACACGTTATTTCTCCTACAGCCAATTTCGGATCAAGCAAAAATTTTTCACAATTATTTGTTTTACATGACAACACAAGAATCAATTAAAAAAAAAGATTAGTTAATTAACTATTGGTAATTAATTATTTTGTTTTCTGATCTCGATCAAGGGATAGAAATTGTACTTGACTGATGTAATGGTATAATCTGAATTTTTTATAGGTCGTCGCTTGAAAGTTTGTTGCTAACAAGAGATAACTATTAAACCTCCTATTTACATAAGCACTTCGCTAGAACAGTGGTAGAGTGTCAGTTCGGGGAGGTTTATGCACTGAGTTCCTTTTTTTTTAATTTATAAAAACATTTCAAAAGTGATCATCCTTTTACCTCCTTCCCTCTCCTCCTCGCTACTTTTCCAAACTGGTCCAGGCAAGTGGTTGAAGCACTAAACAAAAACATTTGGTAAAAAAATTCTTATCGCACAGATTTATTATTATTAATCTAGACCAGTGATTCCCAAAGTGGTCTATATAGACCCCCAGGGGTCTACGAGGACTTCCAAGGGGGTCTACGAGACAAAAAAGTTTGGGAACCACTGGGTTAAACTTAAATGCTGGGTCTACGAGACAAAAAAGTTTGGGAACCACTGGGTTAAACTTAAATGCTGGGTCTACGAGACAAAAAAGTTTGGGAAACACTGATCTAGACCCATTAGAAATGTACTTAAATGACTGACCAAAACTAATTGATGCAACTACTCTTAGTATAAGCTTTGTGTTTTTTTTAAAGTATTTTTCCTATTTACTTGTTACTTTGTTTGTAATGAGCCCGACAGCAACTACAAACAAACACAAGAGAGAAACAACAACAATTGGTGACTTGAAGGTAAACAATGGACAGGTGGACTCAGATACAAGTGTGTGTTGGTGTGGACAGGGATATAAACTATGTGCTTAACATTTCAGTTGTATTTACAGTCAACTGTCAAGTTGCTAATGCGATGCTCGGCTCAATGTTTCACAGTACAGGCAGTGTGTTCGTTTCACTTACACCTAGAGCTCTAGTAACTCAAGAAAATCATTGTTCACTTTGTAACCGTATCTTTTTTGTGTGTGTGTAAAAGGGGGTGGGGAGATTTTTAGATTCTTCCTCGGGAGGTGGGGGGTGTTGGTCAGCAAGTCATAAGGATGCAGAGAGTTGGAAAATTTAAACAAGTTTATAAATGCCTATATTAACTAATAACGCAGCTTTTGCATCGATTATGAAGGTGTAAACTTTCTCAAACATGCACTTTGGTAGACAAAGAAGATCAGAGAATGTTTTAAGATCAAACTGTCGAATTATATTCGTATCAGAAATCTGAATCAAAGTGGAGAATTTAGTTCCACCCAGTGTTAAAGTCATTCATTAACATGCTTGATTAGATTAACACATAAAATGGCGTAGGAAGTCATTATCTTATTTTTTGAAGTAATGTCTGTACAATATAAGATTATGCCAATCACCTAGACTCGTAGAGTAAAATAAGAAACTAGACAGAAAGTACGCTCATTTCATTGTATATAGCACAGCTCTGAGAGATGAAATAGCTTACGCACTACTTACTACAATCTACCAAGCTCGCAGTATAAAAGTAAATCTAAGATCTATTACATATTATGTATCGGCTTTAGTTTTAGTTTTATTATATCCTAATGATGATAAATTACATGGATGTTGTCGTTAACACTAATCTCAGTATATGCGTCTACAAATATTGTAAGGGAAATAACTTCTTTCTTTCCCCCCCTCAAAACATGAAATGGTTAATGCCCATTATTTACTTGTCAATTGTTATAGCACCATCACGGTTGATGTACAGGAAAGGAATGGGGGGGGGGGAGTTTGCCGGTATGCTCGGACTTCGGTTTCGCCTGTTAACCTGAGCAATTTAGGATTCATGCCATCGGTGACTGGGATGTAACAAATAATTATACTTCAATCACTCCAGGGTCTGAGAGATGAAAGTAGTTCCGACTGGCCTATGTAGGTGTGCTTCTATGGGCTTAGAGTTATAGTCTCTCCACTTTTACGACAATCACACACAAGAAAGACGAACAAAAGCTTTACTTTGATTCTTTTGCAAAGTGTAACAGTTCTCTAACATTTTAATGGACTCACTACTCGTCTAGGAGTCCCTTGGGTTCACCTGCAGACCTATATATATGAGACAGCTGGAGGTCACTCACGAAGGCCGCGGGATACACATTTGAGACCAAAAGAAAATCCACTGCCGACGACAAACGTAGACTGTGAAAAGAAAATCTAAATCGACCACCTGCGGACAATAGTTATGCTTGCCCTGGATGTAGCAAAATATGTAGGTCACAGCTGGGGCTGCGCAGTCACAGGAAATGCTGCATCCCTCACTAATCTTCGGACTCGAAGACAAGCTATATATATATATATATATATATATATATATATATATATATATATATATATATCATGGGCGTCGCCGGGGGGTGGGTTGGGGTTCAATCCCCCCCCCCGAAATGAAATCCCTCCTGCGGGTTATATATATATATCATGGGCGTAGCCAGGGGGCCACCCCCCCCCCCCCCGAAATGAAATCCTCCCCTGAGTTTAAAACCCCCTAACAGTGTGTTTTGAGTTTAAAAACGCCTACTTGGGGTTTTGAGTTTAAAACCCCCTACCAGGGGGTTTTGAGTTTAAAACCCCTTACCAGGAGTTTTAGTAGTTAAATCCCCCTCTTCTATAAAACAAAACAAAAAAAAAATGCAAGCGACAATCCCTAAAATCCAATAGCACAGTTAAGGAAGATTTTGATTTAAAACCCCCCTCCAAAATTTACGATAAACCCCTTTTTCAATATAAAAAAAGCAAATTATGCACTCAAAATGTTATGAGCATAGCTAAATGGGTTTTGACTCAGTTTTAAGTTTAAACTCCCCTCCAGTGGAGTTTGAAACTAAAAAATGCATCTTCAATAAAAAAAAAAAAGCAAATTACGCACTCAAAATGCTATGAGCGTTGCCAAAATGGGTTTTGAGTTTAAATCCCCCTTCAGAAGGGTTAGATGCTAAAAAATACCTCTTCAATATAAAACAAGATTACAAAGAGAGTTTGTGTTACACAAACTCAGAGGCGGCCCCCGTCGAAGTCGGATCCCTGTCGGATCTGCATATTCGCAAATAATATTCAAGAGGTGCTTTAATTTTGATGGTCAAAAGTAATAATGTTTCAAAGATTCATTTGCCGTAAATTTAAATTAAATAAAAAATAGTAGATTAGTTTTAGTATATTAAAACATTGCAATATTGATCAAAACGTTTGGAAATGAAAATTTACACTTTTTTTTACACTTTAAGTTTAGAAATTGAAATTCTACATCTTAATCTAGTCTATTTTAGTCTTAACTAGATCTAGAAATTGTAGATCAAGACTCTAAAATAATTTTAATTAGAATATAAATCCAGATCTAGATATACTGTAATAAAAATCTAGATCTAGTTTAAAAAATCTAGATTAGATCTAATTCAAGATATCATTCCTTTTTTAAACGCGAGTCACATAACGAGGCTTAATAAACATTACAATACCGAGTTCTTTTTTCATTTCATTTAAAGAATTCATTCCACATGACACCAAAGGAAAAAAAAAACACTACGTCACACGGCCTAAAAATCGTCTTCATCATTACGAGCCATTTATCGAGTGTTCATAGACATTAGTGCACCGAGTGCGTTCTTTTAGCATTTCTTTTAAGGAATTCATTCCATATGACGTCAAAGGAAAAAAAAACACTACGTCACACGGCCTAGCTAGACTAAAAATCGTCTTCATCATTACGAGCCATTTATCGAGTGTTCATAGACATTGGTGCACCGAGTGCGTTCTTTTAGCATTTCATTTAAAGAATTCATTCCATATGACGTCAAAGGAAAAAAAAACACTACGTCACACGGCTTAGTTAGACTAAAATGTGTTTGTTTGTAAAATGTTTTACATGTTTCGGATGTTCCTTCAGAGTTGAAGATAGTTTACTTCCTAGTCCAAACCTCCCGCAGGACGACGGGGGATGGGAGCGGGCAGGATTTGAACCCTCGACCGTCGATAAATCCGAACGACAGTCCAGCGCACAAACCGCACGACCAGGCAACCAACAAAATATGTTTTCATCATTACGAGCAATTTTCGAGGGTTAATAGACATTGGTGCACCGAGTGCGTTCTTTTAGCATTACATTTAAAGAGTCATTCATATGACGTCAAAGAAAAAAAATTCCATTACCTCACAATAGGCTAGTACCGGTACAATAAAAATGTCTTTATTTACACGAGATATTTAACGAGGGTTCATAGACATTGGTGCACTGAGTTCTAATAGAATTTATTTAAAGAGGATCAAAGCCGCATTGTTTTTTGCGTTTTGTCTGTCAGTCGGTCTGTCCGTCATCTTGATATAAAATAAACAACAACTAAAAGTTATTAAAAATTGATTAACCTTTATTTTACGTTTCAAAACATCGCAATGATTTTTAGGTATGAACACAATTGAAAAGTTTATATAATAGATTGTTCCGGATGTTTGTATAAATAGTAAAAGAAAAAGAGAATTTCAGATGAATGTAATACCGTTAATTAAATTTTTTGGATGGTCTCGTATAAAAATTAGATGTACTACAGCCAAGTGGAGAGATTTTCATACCTTACTTTGGTGTTTGGATTCTGTTTTCCTTAAAAATCGGAACATAATATTAACGATAATTAGATTTTTTAAAGTTTTAGGTAGAAAGTTAAATGTACTGTAAGAGAGTAGTGAGTTAAAATATTTTTCATAAAAATCCGTAAAAACATTATTTCGTAAATGAGAAGATTATTTGTTTATTAATTAGAAGAGGGAGTTCAAACAATTATTTGGCGTTAGTAGATTTTTTTTAAAATTCGGAACTTTCTGGCGACGATTTGTAAGAAACAAAATCCGGAACATTCTTTATCGATTACAAAACTTCTATGTTATGTTTCAGCAAGAAAATTAAATGTCTAAAAAGTAATGTTCAGTAATCAATTCTAGTAAATTACTTTTTTTTAAAGCCCTGAACAACCTATTGTCGATATTTTTAAAATTTGTTTAACGATGAAAATACGGAACAATTTGATATTGATAACCAAATTATAGTGACGCATTGTCAAATAATATAAGTGTAATATTAGTAAATTATGCGATTTCAAACAATCATTAGGCATAATTCATGTTTTATAAAACAATATCCGGAACATTTTTACACTTAATGAAATATAAGTCAGTATAGAGATTTTGATTTAGCATTAATATGCTATTTACATAAAAAACGGAACAACATATTATTGATAATGTGTTTTTGCAACGTTTAAGCATGGAAATTGAATGTAATATAAATTAGAAGAGCAAACAAACATTTGTTGGGGTTGATTAGTTTTGCACAAAAAAATCCGGAACAATCAATTTTTAGATAATTAAAACTATTGAGATGTTACGGGAGGAAAATTAAAGGGTAAATCAGATTTTCAATTGCTTTTAGAGTTCTAGTTTTTTTAATTTAATCGTGACGGACAGACCGACCAACAGACAAAATGCACAAAAATAATCTTCTTTTATTCGGATGGGGGCACTAAACAAAAAATAAATAAAATCTGATTTTTTTTTTAAAGTTTAAGGAATTTGTTTAGCACCTGATCATGTTGCGACGTTACGCTACTGCACGAAAATCGCTGAATAAAAAGTCCATTTAAAAAAATGTGCGTAATATTTACATACAAAGTGCATTATTAGCCTTTATAAACAAACAGAAATGTTTTCTTTTTAATTTTAGCAGCTAGTTGACCAGAAAAAACATCTTTAACTATTATTTATATTTGTTGTTAACATTTCCTGTACATTTTAAAAATATATTTGACTTAGTGATACTGAAAATACTCAACAATTGTCCATCTTTGTTAGCATATTGTAACATTGCTTCCCTTACATTTACGTAATTGTTTTAGAATTGGTGTATTTTTATGAAAAACTCGCTTGCATAATTAATTTTATAAATTAAACGGTTTGCTTTTAGAAAACCAAAAGTAGCCGTTGCACCTAAACTTTTAAATCCGCATTTAATGATGAAATAATATTTTTCATATCTCTTCTAGTTTTTGAGATCTGAGTGTGACAGACGGACAGACGGACATTTTGCACAAACCTAAAAGCGGCTTTTTCCCCTTACGGGGGCCGCTAAAAAGCAAATTACACACTAAAATTATTTGAGCTTAGCCAAGCCAATTAGGGGTTTTGAGTTTAAACTCCTCTCCTTCAGATGGTTTTGAGTTTAAAATGTCCCTACAGAGCTTTTTGAGGTGGGAAAACCTCTTTCTTCAATATTATTCTAAAGCAAACTACAGTTACCAAATTCTATGATCGTAGCTAAATGGGATTTTGAATTAAAAAAACAACAACTAAGTCCTGAGATTTTTTAGTTTAAAACCCCCAACCGATGATCTTGACGATAAAACTTCCCTTTTCGATATACAATCTAAAGCAAACTACAGTCACCCAATTCCAAGAGCGTATTCAAGAGAGTTTACACATTTCTACCAGTTGCGGGGCTCCATTAATAAAGTGCAGTGAATAGTCATCTGCCGAAATTGAAAAACACTAAATGTGGCTCAACAAAGATGGATAAGACAGATTTTAGGAGTCACTTATAGAGATCGGGTCTAAATCAAGCAAATCCATGCCGAACCCCTTAGTAAGATTGTGACAGAGCGTCGCATGAGGTTTGCGGGACATGTTCTCCGACAAAATGAATTACGCATAATAAGAGTTGACATCCTAGTACACACATTCATGGAGGTCCTCAGAGCAGGTGGGAAGAGGCTTCAGACATTACCAGTGACAGAATAGCACATTAGGTTTTTGAAATCAGACATTTTAATATCAGGAAAATGCACTGTAGATAACTCAGAATATGCATGTTGTTGGCTTTCAAAATCAGAAATAGTGCTTGGCTCCGCCCCGCGCTGGGGGAGCTCCTAGCGCTCCTCCAGACCCCCTTGCTAGCAATGGCTGTGAGTCAACAATTTTTCCACTAACTACAGGAAGAAAAATATACGGGCACAATAAACGTGTTCCGAAAGAATGAAGGGCCAGAATGTAATAAAGGTTATGTACACACATACATACATACATATATTTTTTTCGCGAGGGGGGGGGGAAGAAAAAATCCCCCTACCCCCCCCCCCAAATAAAATCCTGGCTACGCCTATGATATCTATCTATCTATCTATCTATCTATCTATCTATCTATATATATATATATATATATATATATATATATATATATATATATATATATATATATATATATATATATATATATACAGTAGCGTCACTAGGGGGTGCGGTCCGCACCAGGTGAAACCCGTTAGGGGGGTGACACCCAAGTGAAAAAAAATGCACTTTTAGAATAACTGACAATTTTAAAAAAAAGTAAGTGTCATTTGCTAAACATTGGAACATGTTATTCACAACTGATAAATATTTACATTTTTTAAAATTGAAATTCTACAAATAGTTCATAACGTTTCATCATACTTTATATTAAAAGCAGATGTGAAACCTGACTTTTAGAGGCATATCATCTGCATGTATATAAAAACTAATTTAGTTTTTAACAAGGTCGTAATCGAATCTATTGAAATAGTAGCTAGCATCGTAATATCAGAATGCCAACCAAATAGTCACTGTTTAACAAATGACGACATTCTCCAGGCATATGTAAATTTGGTTTAATAGGAAATTAATTACGCCACAATTGAGATTTCTGAAGATGATGATGTAATTTAAGAACTTGAATGTAAAAGAAACTCTAGCCAAGAAGAAGGAAAGGTTAAAATGAATCAGTGGAATAATATAGATCTCAATCATTATATCTAGACTGGAAACCGGAAATAAATTCTTATCCGCGACTGATCGATTCACAGACCTATACATATATAGATTTTTATGTACGTAAACTCTTTTTTCAGGCTCTAAGGGTTACGCCCCAATCAATCATTTCTGTCATAGATAATGATCTTTACTTTTCAAAGTTTAGAAATAATGCAAAATCATTTCTCAGATATTCACGCAAATATATGAAACAAAGGCATTTCCTGTTTGTTTCCATTGAGATAATGTTTCAAAAATCCTAGATGGAAATAATTCATGTTGATTTAAATCATCTTGTGTACATTTAAATAGATTGATTACCTAGATCTTTCTAGATTATGTATCTAAAAATTGCAAAATAATAATTATGAGACGAGAGTACTCTTATTTTTGATGTTCAATTACTAGATCTAGATCTAAAAATTAAATTATATGTTACATAGGCTAGGGTTGAAAAAAATACAACTTTTACTTCATTACAATACAAAACAACGCCTGGATCTAACTTTCTAAAACATGTTCACGACATTTTTTGAGTGTTAAGAAATCTCCATGTCCAGTCTAGATCTTTTCTATATATAAGTCTATGATTTCAATATTTGAGGAGATTCTTTTTGTCGTGTGCCAATGTCCCATAAATTGCGCAGAAAATTATCACGAGGTAAAGTAGACCAGTTGTTAAAATAATGGTTCTGATGCTTCCTGTTGAGGATAATTTAGTCACTTAAAAGTAAGAAATTGTTGGGTTTTTTTTGTTGTCAACTATTTTCAACTAATTCTATAGAAATGAAATACAAATTAGTTAGGCCTACTTCATAAGTGGTGGATATAAAGTCCGAAATTGGAATATCAAAAGACGTATGATGAATAGTCATCATGATTGGAAAATCGGAAAACAATGGCATCTGGGTACTAATACACTTGACAAGGAAGTCGTCGCTATGATTGAGAAGGATATATTACACAGACTGCTTCTATAAAATCAGAATATTTGACATTTTGTGACCATATTAACGACGATTCTTTATTGAATATAGAATTTCCATTAGATGATGTAACTGTGGTGTACACAAGACCCGTAACTGAAAGTGTATCTATAATGTTGAAAAGTTTATAACTGTTTTAAAAAGATATACGTATAAGATTCAAAGTTACTAGAAGCACCTTTGTATTTTGTTTGACAGCACACCTGACATACCACACACTGATCAGATTCATAAGTTATACTATTGTAATGGGAATAAAGCTGGTGAGATCTACTTAATATCTTTCAATGTCTAGAAAGGAGTGAACTGGAATATCTGATAGATAGAGCTCAGGAATAGAAACAATGCAGCTACGGTGTATGGAGCCATAAGGAGTACAGAACATTTTAAGAACCAACAGAAAAACTATTTAATACATGTGTATAAAAGTTCCCCATTCAGACCTTGTGGTCTAAAGTGCAGATGATGTAAAGGTCATCTGTTTCTGTGGCCTACGGGTAATAAGGGTGTCATGTGGCCAGCACAACGACCAACCACCTTTATTTTTCCCCAACTAATGTCAGGCCCCCATTAGAGCTGGGTGGACTTAGAGGCGCCCAAAAATCCCGAAATTAAAAATCCCAATCTTTACCAGGATTCGAACCTGCCACACAGGGTTCGGAAGCCAAGCGCTTTACCTCTCAACCACTGCTCCTCCAATACATAACATTCACTTAACCTATGTGGTCATTCGTTAAATTTTGGTGCAAAGGAAATAAAAAAAAAAATAATAATTTGGTTATCACGAACACAATATTTTATTATCTCACATGGCATATCCACACACTGGCCTCTCTGTCCTTGTCTAAAACACATTTCGGTCATTCGCGCATACGTTTCAACCAGGATTTATAATATATAAGTGAAAACAGATTATACACCCATACACACAGTCATCCGTGACACAAATACAAAGATTTCAACATATTTAAGCAACATTTACTAAAGAGATATTTCATCTCAACTTTTCCCATAAAAAATAAAAAACAAGCCGCGAAAGACAAGAAATAAAGTCCAAGACCTATGATATGTCAGGAGTAACAGCTAAACAATGTGACAATGAGACTCTACATGGGTCTGGCTCTGTTGGAAAGGGGCAGGGGGAGAAAGAAGGATGTATCTTGGTGATCGCATTTCAAATGCATTCATAAAAAAAAAGGTGAACGCCCTGAATTCGAACTCCTCATCCTCCTCAAGCCAATACACTACACTACAATACACTACACTACAATACACTACACTACAATACACTACAATACACTACACTACACTACAATACACTACACTACACTACACTACAATACACTACACTACACTACAATACACTACTTTACAATACACTACACTACACTACAATACACTACACTACACTACAATACACTACACTACAATACACTACAATACACTACACTACAATACACTACACTACAATACACTACACTACACTACACTACACTACACTACAATACACTACTTCTATTATGAAAACAGAAGGTTGTAGAGTTATCTGTTGTTAACTTCAAACTTTATGGCTGCTACCTACAAAACATAAAGAGGGTGAATTTAACTTGTAGGCCTACCACCACATCAGTCAAGTACAATATCTTTCCCTTGCTCGAGATACCAAACAAAATAATTAATTACCAATAGCTAATAACTATTTTAAAAATGTATTCTTGTTTTGTCAGTTAAAAAGAAATAATTGTGAAAAATTTCATCTTGAGCCGAGATTGGGTGTTGGAGAAATAAAGTGTACAGACTTTTTAACAAACAGAGTAAGTTGGTATAAGCTTTGTAAAATGTCTTACTGACTTCCTAAGACATAGATCTGAATGTCATCTACATAGTAGAGAACCTTATAACTGTATGTATATCTTACCCTCGACATAAAATCTTGACTGTAGTAGTGATTGGTCTGAAAATGATGTGAATACTGCAGACATGATCCTGAGAGATTTACTAGACGAGGGATTTTACATCAGATCTTCCACCAAGATTGTATCATATTGTCACTAGTAAACTATATAAATACTACACCTTCTTCTATAGACAGAGATTCTATTACTCTGATATAATTTGATATATTATTTTTTTAAACCAAAGCACCGCCTAATCACTACCATGGTATGCTTGGGCGTAGCCAGGATTTTTTTTCGGGGGGGGGGGGGGGGTTTGGGGGGGATGAATTCCCCCCCCCGACACCCCCCCCCCCCGCGAAAAAAAAATTATATGTATTTATGTGTGTGTGTGTGTGTACATAATCTTTATTACATTATGACCCTTCATTCTTTCGGAAGACGTTTATTGTGCCCTAGAATAGGTTATTCCATGAGTTAGTGAAAAAATTGTAGATTCCCCGACATTACCAGCAAAGGGGTCTGGGGGAGCGCTAGGAGCTCCCCCAGCGCGGGCGAAGCCCCGCCACCAAGCACTATTTCTGATATTGAAAACCAACAAAATGCATATTCTAAGGTATCTACAGTGGATTTTCCTGCTATTAAAAAGTTCTATTTCAAAAACCTAATGTGCTATTCTTACTGACTTAGACCCTTCCTCGTCGTTCGGCGCATTTGCCATCAAGCTGTTTCCATAAAATTGTTGACTCACCGCCATTAATAGCAGGGGGGTCTGGGGGAGCGCCAGGAGCTCCCCAGCGCGGGGCGAAGCCCCGCCGCCAAGCACTATATCTGGTATTGAAAGCCAACAAAATGCATATTCTGAGGTATCTACAGTCCATTTTAATGCTATTAAAAAGTTTTATTTCAAAAACCTAATGTGCTATTCTTACTGACTTAGACCCTCCCACGCCGTTCGGAGCATTTGCCATCAAGCAGTTTCCATAAAAATCTGTCACTGGTAATGTTTGAAGCCTCTTCCCACCTACCATGAGGACCTCATGAATGAGTGGCGTCAAGTTGTACTAGGATATCATTGCAACTCTTCTTATGCGTAATTCATTTTGTCGGAGAACATGTCCCGCAAACCTCATGCGTCGTTCTCTCACAATCTTACTAAAGGGTCGACTCCCAGTTCGGCATAGGATTTCCTTGATTTAGATCCGATCTCTATAACTGACTCCTAAAATCTGTCTTAGCCATCTTTGTTGAGCTACATTTAGTGTTTTTCGATTTCGGTAGATGACTATTCACTGCAGTTTATTAATGGAGCCCTGCCACTGGTAAAAATGTGTAACCTCTCTTGAATACGCTCTTGGAATTAAGTGACTGTAGTTTGCTTTAGATTTTATATCGAAAAGAGAAGTTTTATCGTCAAAATCTTTTGTTGGAGGTTTTCCACCTCAAAATGCTCTGTAGGGGGATCTTAGACTCAAAACCATCTGGAGGGGTTTTAAACTTCAAAAAAAAAGCCATCTGTAGAAGAAACTCAAAACCCCCGATTGGCTTGGCTACGCTCAAATAATTTTAGTGTGTAATTTGCTTTTTTTTTTATATTGAAGATGTATTTTTAGCACCAAACACCTCTGAATGGGGGTTTAAACTCAAAACCCCTTTCGGCAACGCTCATAGCATTTTGAGTGCGTAATTTGCTTTTTTTCTTACACTGAAGATGGCGGGGGGGGGGGGGGGTTAAACTCAAAACCCCTTTGACTACGCTCATAGATTTTAGAGTGAGTAATTTTCTTTTATTTATATTGAAGAGGTACTTTTTAGCTTCAAACTCCACTGGAGGGGAGTTTAAACTCAAAACCCCATAGACTACACTCATAACATTTTTAGTGTATAATTTGCTTTTTTTTATTATTAAAGAGGTATTTTCTACCTTCAAACCCCACTGAAGTGGGGTTTAAACTCAAAACTGAGTCAAAACCCATTTAGCTACGCTCATAACATTTTGAGTGCGTAATTAGCTTTTTTTTTATATTAAAGAGGGGGTTTATCGTAAATTTTAGACGGGGTTTTAAAATCAAAATCTTCCTTAACTGTGCTCTTGGAATTAGGGGATTTTCGTTTGCATTTTTTTTTTGTTTTGTTTTGTAGAAGAGGGGGAGTTAACTGCAAAAACCCCAGGTAGGGGGTTTAAAACTCAAAACCCCTGGTAGGGGGTTTAAAACTCAAAACCCCTAGTAGGGGTTTTTAAACTCGAACCGCTCTGGTAGGGGTTTTAAACTCGAACCCCCCTGGTAGGGGTTTTTAAACTCGAACCCCCCTGGTAGGGGTTTTTAAACTCAAACCCCCCTGGTAGGGGTTTTTAAACTCAAAACCCCTTTGGTTGTGCTAGGGCAAGTGATGGTTTAGTATTAAAATCTCACCTAAAATAAACAAAATCAAAGCAAAAATCAGTCACTAAATTCCGATTCCCCCCCCCCCGGGGGGGATTTCATTTCGGGGGGGGGGGTTGAACCCCAAGAACCCCCCCCCCTGGCTACGCCCATGATGGTATGTCCATTATGGAGGGATCGCCTATGGAAACGTTAGAGAAGTCTTAGATGCCTCTGTGTTGAGAACCACTGTTTTACGAAAATTTATTTTTCTTGGTAAGCAAAGAGAATTATTCCGGCATGGTCTCACTTGGAGGCCATCTAAACCGCTATTAGCCTTAACCTAGCGATTATCTATTAGTTTGGACAGTTATGCATCATTTGACACTGTGCATTGGTCGACAACATTAAGGATTTAGCCATTCACACTGATTTATGGAGCTGAGTTTGTTCCTTTTGGGACAGATGTAGCATTACGTCTGTTTTCCTGAGGCTGATAGACAAAAGTATCTGTCGCATCGTAGCTACATAGAAGATAAAACTTTCATTCAATAAGACTACATGATATGTCATAAAATCTATTATATTCGATTAGGTGTTATTTAGTTGCTATTTGTATATAAAAAAAAAAGGTTTACATTTACATAATTGAGTAAGAAAAAGAAAAAAAAAAGGTTCACTTTTAGATGGTTAAAAAACACCACAAGACTAATTGCATTTGCCTCCTTTTAGAAGCCAATAAAAAACATTAGAATTTTGAATCGAGCAAAACGTAGACAGTGGAGATAAACGTGGAGAAAACGACTGGCGGATCCAGGGGGGGGGGCGGTAGGGGCGATCGCCCCCCCCCACTCGGCCGACCCCCCCAGGGGGAGGGGCGGGCGAATTTTATTATAGAATTCACACAAATTGTATAAGAATTTATTACTTATGTTAAAAATATATACTAATTATTTATTTTTCAACCTATTTTTAGATTATTTCGCCCCCCCCCCTCTATTATGTTGGCCAATTTGGTGGGGTCAAGAGGGGGCGATGGTATCAATCCTGCCCCCCCCCATACACTTTCGAGTGGTGGGGGCGGTCCAATTTATTTGTAGAAATCACAGCTTGCTAACAGAATCAATTAAATATTTATATGATTAAAACTTGTTATTGATATTTTAACCGATCTTTATATTATGTCGTTCCCTGTTTGCCGATTGGGGGGGGGGGCGAATACCTCTACTGCCCTTGCATGTACTGCCCTCCCCACTCTAGCCCTCTGAGTGCTGGGGGGGGGCGGTCCTATTTTTGTGGAGAATCATAGTTTGTGAACAAAATTACTTAAATATCTATATAAACTATGTATTGATGTGACCCATTGTATATTATGTCGTACCACACTCTAATCTCAAATTGTATCATTAGTAAATTTAAATGAAAAAGGTTTGTACCAGGTGGGAGGGGCGATACATGCAATCGCATTTCCCCCATCGGACAAATCAATACTTTTTCTTTTTGTATTATAGTTAAGAAATTACAAAATTTAAAAAATCTGTCACTAATATAATTTATATATACTATAAATTTAATTCTTATATCGAGTCGCCCCACCCCTATTCTTTAATGCTAAATGCAATCTTTAGCAGAAATTATTAAAGGAGCGAGGATTAATCATTGTCACTCTACCGCCCCTCCCATTTCCAGACAGAGTTTATGTAATTTCACATGAATTTATCATAATTATTTTAAGAAAGACTTCTAGTTAAATAAATTTGGGACTATAAATCACAATTTATATTTTAATTTTCTTGAATACTATTTATCGCGATCCTCAAAGCCAAAATCTAAATATGTGGGGTATCTTATCTTTTCAAGGAACAAATCGGTTTTATTTGCAATGTATTTAGGGCAGGAGAATGCGTTTCTGCAGTGAAGAATGCAAGAAGACGCTTTCGCCCCGAACTCCATTGATGAATAATGAGCTGTAGATGTCATGAGAATGCGTTTCTGCAATGAAGAATGCAAGAAAACGCTTTTGGCGTCGGGGCTTCGCCCCGAACTCCATTGATAAATAATTAGCTGTACTTGTCAGGAGAATGCGTTTCTGCAATGAAGAATGCAAGAAAACGCTTTTGGCGTCGGGGCTTCGCCCCGAACTCCATTGATAAATAATTAGCTGTACTTGTCAGGAGAATGCGTTTCTGCGGTGAAGAATGCAAGAAAACGCTTTTGGCGTCGGGGCTTCGCCCCGAACTCCATTGATAAATAATGAGCTGTAGATGTCAGGAGAATGCGTTTCTGCAGTGAAGAATGCAAGAAAACGCTTTTGGCGTCGGGGCGAACCCACTCTGGAACCTTCTAGCGCTGCCCCAGTTGTTTTGTTTTTCGACGAAGGTTGAGAAATGTTGCTTTTTTTATTCTCATATATATATATAAATATGTGTGTGCGTGTGTGTGTATGTGCGTGTGTGCGCGCTGTACGCACGTTTATGCATAGGGCTAGGGTTTACTGGGCGTTAGGGTTAGGGTTTGGAAAAAAATCGCCCCCCCCCCACTCCAAAGTTCTGGATCCGCTAGTGAGATAAACACGCCCAGGCTTGTAATACTTTTTGTCAACAGGGAATGCTCGAACTTGGAAGAGAAGCTCATGAAATCATTTCGGCTGAATAAAGAACGAGAGAAAGTAGGAACTAGTGGGACAGACGGGGGGAAACAGCCAGGAAAGGACTAAGAGAGAATACAATTTGTAGAAGTAACAAAGTTAAAAATGAATATAATGTTTAATGAAATCCTGCAAAGTCTACATTGACCGTGGCATAGTCTACACTGACTTAACATTGAAGAGGCTACATTGAATCAACACTGATAGATTGCATAGTCTACACTGACTTAACATTGAAGAGGCTACATTGAATCAACACTGATAGATTGCATAGTCTACACTGACTTAACATTGAAGAGGCTACATTGAATCAACACTGATAGATTGCATAGTCTACACTGACTTAACATTGAAGAGGCTACATTGAATCAACACTGATAGATTGCATAGTCTACACTGACTTAACATTGAAGAGGCTACATTGAATCAACACTGATAGATTGCATAGTCTACACTGACTTAACATTGAAGAGGCTACATTGAATCAACACTGATAGATTGCATAGGTTACATTAACTCGACACTGATCAATACACACTTACAGACAGAGGCTACATCGATTCAACACTGATCAATACACACTTACAGACAGAGGCTACATCGATTCAACACTGATCAATACACACTTACAGACAGAGGCTACACTGATTCAACACAGATCAATACACACTTACAGACAGAGGCTACATCGATTCAACACTGATCAATACACACTTACAGACAGAGGCTACACTGACTCAACACAGATCAATACACACTTACAGACAGAGGCTACATCGATTCAACACTGATCAATACACACTTACAGACAGAGGCTACACTGATTCAACACTGATCAATACACACTTACAGACAGAGGCTACATCGATTCAACACTGATCAATACACACTTACAGACAGAGGCTACATCGATTCAACACTGATCAATACACACTTACAGACAGAGGCTACACTGATTCAACACAGATCAATACACACTTACAGACAGAGGCTACATCGATTCAACACTGATCAATACACACTTACAGACAGAGGCTACACTGACTCAACACAGATCAATACACACTTACAGACAGAGGCTACATCGATTCAACACTGATCAATACACACTTACAGACAGAGGCTACACTGATTCAACACTGATCAATACACACTTACAGACAGAGGCTACATCGATTCAACACTGATCAATACACACTTACAGACAGAGGCTACACTGATTCAACACAGATCAATACACACTTACAGACAGAGGCTACACTGACTCAACACAGAACGATACACACTTACAGACAGAGGCTACACTGACTCAACACAGATCAATACAAACCTACAGATAGATGCTACACTGACTCAACACAGATCAATACAAACCTACAGATAGAGGCTACACTGACTCAACACAGATCAATACAAACCTACAGACAGAGGCTACACTGACTCAACACAGATCAATACAAACCTACAGACAGAGGCTACACTGACTCAACACAGATCAATACAAACCTACAGACAGAGGCTACACTGACTCAACACAGATCAATACAAACCTACAGATAGAGGCTACACTGACTCAACACAGATCAATACAAACCTACAGACAGAGGCTACACTGACTCAACACAGATCAATACAAACCTACAGATAGAGGCTACACTGACTCAACACAGATCAATACAAACCTACAGATAGAGGCTACACTGACTCATCAAAGATCCATACAAACTTACAGACATATTACATTGACTCAACACAGATCAATACAAAGTTACAGACAGAGGCTACATTGACTCAATACAGATCAATACAACTTACAGACAGAGGCTACACTGACTCAACACAGATCAATACAAACCTACAGATAGAGGCTACACTGACTCAACACAGATCAATACAAACCTACAGACAGAGGCTACACTGACTCAACACAGATCAATACAAACCTACAGACAGAGGCTACACTGACTCAACACAGATCAATACAAACCTACAGATAGAGGCTACACTGACTCATCAAAGATCCATACAAACTTACAGACATATTACATTGACTCAACACAGATCAATACAAAGTTACAGACAGAGGCTACATTGACTCAATACAGATCAATACAAAGTTACAGACAGAGGCTACATTGACTCAATACAGATCAATACAACTTACAGACAGAGGCTACATTGACTCAACACAGATCAATACAAACTTACAAACAGAGGCTACATTGACTTAACACTTCAATACAAACTTAAAAACAGAGGCTACATTGACTTAACACTTCAATACAAACTTACAGACAGAGGCTACATTGACTTAACACTTCAATACAAACTTACAGACAGAGGCTACATTGACTCAACACAGATCAATACAAACTTACAGATAGAAGCTTGATTGACTCAACACAGATCAATACAAACTTGCAGACAGATGCTACATTGACTTAACACTATTCAATACAAACTTAAGACATGATAAATTGACTCTTCACGGACCAGTCCTACATACACACAGAGGCTTTTTCAATACAAACTTACTGACATAGGCTACATTGACTTATGTTCAATACAAACTTACAGACAGATGCTACATTGACTCAACACTGTACAATAGAAACGTACACAAGGTTGTTGCATTGACTCACCACGGATCAATCCACACTTCCAAGCCCATTAGTAGAAGAAATGTCGAGGAAATAAAGAGCAGTAAATTGTTGACTAAAAGATTGTGATGGTCCTGACCATCAGGCTTTACAGTTTTCTGCTAATCCAACTCTTCAGTGAAGTAGACACTTAGTGAGACAAACTAACAGTGGATCAGACAGGTGTACCTACTACATTTGGAGATGACACAAACAGAACATCCTACAAGCAATAGAGTTTAAGTCACAAAATCGACAACGACAAGCATATTTTACTCACCTTAAGGCTAGAAGGGTAAACAATTGGATCATTGCAAATAATGGGGGCAGCCAGAATTTTTTTTCGGGGGGAGGGGACAGGGGGATATATATATATTCATTTTTAGGACCCTAGATAGAATTATTTCTGTTGTAGAAACCCGTCCCTTGCCAGCTAGGGGCTCTTGGGGAGCTTTGAGAATTCCCGCATAGGAGTCCGGGCATTATTTCCTGTGTTTTGATCAAAAAATACATAGTCTGAGGTGTCTACAGTGCAATATCCTGCTACTCTTCTATTACAAAATTGTAGGTCAGATATTAAATCTGCTATTCACTGCACTATATTAATAGAGCCCAGTGACTGGTAGATAAACTGTTCAATGTGTGAAATGTTTTATTTGGGGTAGGGTAGAACCTCAAATGACTGTAGTTTGCTTTAGTTTTTTTTTTTTAAATCTGTGACTTGAATTCTCGTAGATTTATTTTATTAATAGGTTCCAGTAACTGGCAGATAAGCTCCATTGCGAGGATTAAATGGTAGCTATAGTTTTGCTATAGCTTTTCATTGGCTATTTTACTTTAGGGATTTAGGCCTTACCTATCATTGTATTGAAAGGAGGGTCTTTACCTCAAAACCCACCTTACCTACACTCATGGTATTTCTTGACTATAGTTTCTAATCTAAAAGCTTTCTTGGCTAAGCTCATAGAATGTAGTGGCAGTAGCTTTGCTTTTTTTATATTGGATGGGAGATCTAGACTTCCATTGCAAAGATTATGAAATTTGGTGATTAGTTATCCTTTACTTTTTTATTGGAAAAACTTGGCTACACTTATGGAATTTAGAGACTAATTTTCCATTACGTTTTTATATGTGTGCCGGGGGGGGGGGGGGTAAACCCAAACACCTATCTCATGGCTGCGCTGATAGAAGATGGCGACAGTTTATTTTAGTTTTTTATCGAAGAGTGGGGTTGTGGCTTCAAAACTTCATGAAGAGAGTTTTAACCCCAAAACCATCTGTATGGGGCACTCAATACAAGCCTTGGCTCGGCGCTCATGCAATTTGGTGGCCGTAGTTGTGTTTTTTTTTTTTTTTTTTTTACTGAAGAATGAATTTAAACTTCAAAATCCCAAAGAGGAGTGTTTAAACTCAGAACCCTCTGGAGGGTTTTTTTAAACTCGAAACCCTCTGGAGGGGGTTTTAAACTCTAAATCCCCTTGGCTACACTCATGGAATTTGGCAAATATAGTTTGCTTTAGTTGTTTTTTTATATTAAAAAGTCTTTTTTTTTAACATCAAACCCCTTCGGCAACGTTGAGGCAAGTGATGGTTTAAACATACAAAAATAATAAAGTAAATCATTATCCGTTTTAGGTAGGGTTGAACTCTGAACCCCCCACCCTCTCTAAGCTACCCTATGATGCAAATGATGAAAAAAAAATTTAGGCTAAACGGGTGAGGGAATTTTACATAGAGACAGAAAGAAAGAAAAATAATTCAATGTCAAATTTGTAAAAATAACATGTTGTATTTTAATAGTAAAATAACAGATCAACCTGCTTCTATTTATTAGTGAGCCCGAGTGCTAGTAATTAAGGGGGCTCAAGTTTGAATCATGCCTCGAGCTGAGTTGTAGTTGCTGAGCAGAGGCATCACGGGTGGTGGGCGGGGGTGTTCGGTATCAGTTTGGACCGACAGAAACTTACCTTTGGGAGGAGGCATATTTTAGGAAGAAATTACAAAATTAGTGTAAAAGAAAAATCTGTCTCACACACACACACACACACACACGCACACACACACATACATATATATATATATATATATATATATATATATATATATATATATATATATATATATATATATATATATTACATTGTAATATTGAGTCACCCACTCGTTGTTATCAATGTTATCAATTGCAATAATTAGTAATAAGTATAAAATGGAGAGGTGACCCTACCTAATTAATCATCTTCGTTGTATCGCCCCCTTGTCAAATATGGTGACAGTTTATGTAATTTTATGTAATAACATTCTTATTCTCTGGATGAATTTCTGTTTTGTAAAAAAAGGTGCCGGTACTCAGTGATGTATTGCGTTACTTTTAACTACTAATAAATTAATAATAAACGTTAAAATACAAGACAAGGATTAATTTGTCCCCCCATTGAAAAAGGTGCTGCTACGTAACGCCGCAAGAAAGCACTGTACCCAAATAGTTTTTTTCTAGTCGAATTTCTACCTTTTTAATACAATACCTCTATTTAAGTCAGAACTTTATGGAACCTTAATGATCCTGGAGGCGTACCGCGGATTTCAAAAATGGCTCTAACGATTTTCCTAAAAATTTAACAGTCGATGTAGCCTATACTGCTTAGAAAAGAATTTCTAGCTCGATAGCCACAAGGAGAAAACTTTAGTTTGACCGTTATAACTTTTCAAAGTAAAAATAAATAAATGTAAATTTGACTTGAGTACTAGACTTTGACGTAGGTCTAGATCCAACATTGATTTTGAAAGGACCATCAAGTTCTTGAAAAAGACCCTCGCGTTCGGGAATGTCCGAATGTAAGGCATTATTGAGTCAAGAGTTGAATCAATTCATGTTCAGGAACATTTAGCGCATCGTCTTCTTAGTCTATATTTAAAGGTCTATCATTGGAATTAATAACTAGTCGACCGGCGGCGTAGGATTGTTAAGAGTAACAAAAAAAACTAAAACAAATTAATTCCACTTATCTTATTCATGGCAAACCAGTAACACAGACTAAAAACGCAAAATACCTAGGTGTTATAATAAATGAAAAACTGTCATGGAATCCACATATTGATGAAACTACAAAAAAATCAAACAAAGCATTAGGATTTATTAAAAGAAATTTCTATAAATCAAATAAGAACATAAAACTAAAATGTTATTTAACCTTGGTTAGGCCAATAATAGAATATGCATCCTCTGTTTGGGACCCCTCAACTCAAGAAAACATTAAGAAACTAGAACAGACACAAAATAGAGCAGTGCGATTCATAACAAACGAATATTCACATTTGACTAGAGTAACACCTTTAGTAAAATCACTAAATTTAGAAAGCCTTCAGGACAGAAGGCTCAAAAGTAAAGTAGCAATAATACATAAAACACTGAACTATAATCTTCAAATACAAAAACAAAATTTAATAAAATACTCTGAAAGACACAAAGATAAAGGCACATTCCTCATCCCATATGCTAGGACAAATTTGTACAAATACTCCTTCTTCCCTAGTGCTATTAGAGCATGGAATGGGTTGCCTGAGCTAGCCAGGAAAACCAGTGACTTGGCAGAATTTAAGTCATTGGTTAATATGCATGACTAAATGCATGACGCGTAGGACGTAATCATCTTCTTTTTTGAAGTAACGTCTGTATTATATAAGATAAGAAGATAAGATTTTGAGGGGGCGGCCTTAGGCCACTGCAACCTATGTGACCGCAGTGGGCCCCGCACTTTCATAGGACCTGCACTTTCATAGAACCTGAGCTAATTCATGGTGTATAAATTATTAAATTAAACCATTTTATAACTTAAAACAGATTTCCAGTGCCCTCCTGTCAATTTACCAGGAGCTCCTGGAAATCTCCCGAAATTGCAAAATATACGAAAAAGTTCTTGAAATACACGGAAATATATAGACAAAAATTGTCATTTTGGGGTGTCATTCAATATGGAAAACGCCAATCCTAAGCGCGATAAAAAAAAAACAACAAAAAAACGGCATTAACGCGTAATTGTGGAATCTGGTGAAAGAAGCTTCTCGCGCCTCAAAGTAATGAAAAATTACTTGAGGTCAACATTTCTCAAAAATAGATTGAAACATTTGGTAATTCTTGCTATTGAGCGTGATCTATGTAGGAAACAAAATTTTTATGATATACTGTATGACTTTGCTACACGCAAGGCTCGTAAAGTAATTCTGTACGTAGTAAAAAATGAATAAAATGCATAGACAAATTTATTTTCTAAAACAAATTCTTAAATTTCACTTATTATCCGCTTCCCTACCCAAACTTGGCCCAGCGAAATCCGTTTGGCATAGTGCCCCACAATGGTTAAGTCCGGCCTTGCTATTTAGTGACCTGTAAATGCTATTTAGTGTTTGTAAAATGTTTGCTTGTAAAATGTTTTACATGTTTCGGATGTTCCTTCAGAGTTGACGATATTTTACTTCCTAGTCCAAACCTCCCTCAAGACGTAGAGAATTGAAAACGCCAATCCTACGAGCAATAAATAAAAACGGCATTTCTTTTTACGTGAGGTAGAAATAAAAAAAAAAGAGTGATCTTTCTTGGTCACAACGGTCCGGCCCAGCTATTTTGTGAATACTTGTTCTCCCCACGCCCCCCTTGTTTTTTTGTGGGGTGACTAGGCGCATAAATAAGAGAGTGATCTTTACTTTACTTCTTCTTCTCGTCCAAACTCTTGAGCGACGAAGAGAATTATATATATAAATAATAATAATTTTAAAAATAAAAACATGGCGTAGTCAGCCGTAGCGTACTGAAATTATGCGATAACTGAGTAAATTTAAAGTTGCTTCAAGTTTATTGAAAGAATATCAAACTTTTAAATATATCTTTTGACGTAATTCTAATATACATTACATTCATATTCTTGATCTAGATTTAGACAAGATCTTAAGTGTTCTACATCAGAAGTCTAGGTCTAGTGATAGATCTAAATGTCCATCTAATGATTGTATCAATAAAGAATCGCTAAACGTTGCCTTGCCCCCTGGTCCACTTGGTAACACGACCGCGAAGCTGTCGGTGTCTCACGGGTGTCAGAGCAAGTTGGAACCAACAAAAAATTTAAATTAATTTCTTTTACTAGTCGACCCACGGCGTACCATACGCCGCTATTTAGCAGGGCCGGCCTTAGGCCACTGCAACCTATGCGACCGCAGTGGGCCCCGCACTTCTGTAGGACCCGCGATAATTCTATGTGTACATTATTAAATTAAACCATTTTATAACTGAAAATCTGAATTTTGCAAAATATACGAAAAAGTTCTGGAAATCTACGGAAATTATTAAAATCTTTTGAAAATGTCATTTCGGGGTGTCATTCAATATGGAAAACGCCAATCCTAGGCGAGATTTTTAAAAAAGGCATTATGCAATACCTGCAATTGTGTAATCTGGTGAAAGAAGCTTCTTGCGCCTCAAACTAATGAAGAATTACTTAAGGTCAACAAAATTCTCGTAGATAGTTTGAAACAGTTGGTAATTCTTGCTTTTGAGCGTGATCTATGTAGGAAATAGAATTTTTATGATATAGGCCTTATGTATGACTTCACTACACGCAAGGCTCGTAGAGTAATTCGGTACGTAGTAAAGAATGAATAAAATACAAATTTATTTAAATACAAACTCTTAATTTCACTTATTATCCGTTTACCAACCCAAACTTGGCCCCGCGAAATCCGTTTCGCATATGTAAGGGTCGGTAACCTGCGGCTCGCGAGCCACATTCGGCTCTTTGGATTTTAAGCTGCGGCACTTTAGTTCCATATTCAAATATTATCTATTTTCTAAAAAAAAAAATTAAAAAATCTTTCTGATTCGATTAACGAGGATTGGCATCGATTCTATCCCTCAGCCACTTGTACTCGCTTTCAGCGCACCCATACTCCATGTCTTCAAATGTAACATATTTGCAGGTGGAAGATATTCAACTTTCTTCTGCTTTATCACTTGATATAGATGAGTCATGCGACATAAAAGACACTGCACTAGTTGGCTTTGTTGTTAGATATGTCTTTCCAAGGTCCAGAAGAAGAACTTTTAGGATTGCTACCGATCTCGTGACAAACTAGAGGAGAAGATATAGTTTATGTCGTGGAAAAATACCTTGAAGACAACATAATCAATATAAATAAAATCGTTTCAATAGCAACTGATGGAGCCAGAAGTATGACATGAAAAAAGGGCAATTACGATTCTTTGGAGCAAAATAAACCAACAAATTCGTACGTTTCACTGAATAATACACCATGAAGCGCTTTGAGTCCAAACATTTCCAGACGAAATTGTAGATTTGGTAATCAAGATTGTTAACAGCATCTTGTCAAAAGCACTCTACCATTGTCAGTTTAAAGAACGAAACGAAGACTCTGTATCGCGACCTTCTTCTTTCCAATATAGACGATGACTTTCCAAAGGTACAGTGTTGAAACGTTTTGCTTTGTGCTTGAATAGATTAAATACATCCCTAAATGATAAAAGTATAAATCACCCTGAATTAGAGAACGACAAATGATTGCAAGCATTTTATTTTATGGTTGTGACAAGTCGGATTAAAGTATTGGCCGTTTCGGGTGTCTAGGGGATTTTATAGTTTGAGAATCCTTACTTGCACATATAAACTACAAGCACAGCGTTATAATGCAGGCAACAAATACTATATTTAGATGTAAACGTATGTACAATTTATTATACAAAATAAGGTAATGAAAGGTGAAATGCTGTACAGTTGCTAGAATAGGATCTAGCGTATTTACATGTAGGAGACTATCATCATCAGATATTAGAACCAAGTGGTCTGAGTGTCATTAGGCTGCTTGCTTAGCTTTAGGTCCGGTGCTGCACTGATGAGACGGGTGTGGCTGGTACTGATGCTGTCTGCTGGTGGGCTGGTGTAGTGGATCCAGGCTCCGGGTGCAGTCCAACTTGTATGGTTGCAGAGCTAAGCTGCGTCTACAATGCAGTCATGCCAGTGACGAGTCTGTGGCTAGCGTTGTTACTTGGAATCTTGAAGGGTGAGTGGGACTGATGTCTACAGATCTGGTGCCAGCAAATCTGTTATCAGCTTTAGGTTGCTAAGATTTCAGGCGGATGTAGCCTATAGATAAAAGCTGCAACGATATGAGGTGATAATCGGCTTAGCCATAATGATAACACTGGGTGGTAGATGCCTTTTCGTGAAGGACATCTTCAGAATGATGTATAGAAACTATAAGCTAGTTTCATAATTATCAAAGGGACCTAACAAATGAATATAGTGTCCCATCAAGGGAGATAAAAATAATAATGGGGACTCCCATAAAGGGAAATAACAAACAGTAATAAGTGATATGTGATAAGTAATATAAGTGACGCTCACCAATCACGGTGAATAGCAAGTACATGCATCACTAAGATAAATGAGATGAAAGGGGAAGAAGAGATCAACGTTTGATACTCGCCCATGTTCCCACATAAGTAAACATAGAGCACAAGTAGATACATACTCAGTAATAAGACATGTTTACAGAAATGCTTTGATAACTCCCAGCCAAGGAATTAATCAATGATAACATATCAAAAGCTCGTGCCGAGCGCTAATACATCAGAGTTAAATTAATAATAGTTAAAGAGCTAAATACATCTAGTAAGAATTGTTAATAAACTCTAGTCCAGCTGGTTTGAACATTTAGCCACAAAAGTCATGATATAAAATATAAGTATACAGTAATCTACTTACATTATCCATGATAAGAATGCACAAATAGGTACACAAATAATGTAGTAATAAATGCACAAATATATATATACATTACTAAGTAAAATGGTTCTCAAGCACTTTACAAAGTTACATACCACCAATCCAAAGTGAAATCAGGGAATGAAAATAGTCTAGAGCTCAAGAAAGACTTGGCAGAATTTAAGTCATTGGTTAATATGCATGACTAAATGCATGACGCGTAGGACGTAATCATCTTCTTTTTTGAAGTAACGTCTGTATTATATAAGATAAGAAGATAAGATTTTGAGGGGGCGGCCTTAGGCCACTGCAACCTATGTGACCGCAGTGGGCCCCGCACTTTCATAGGACCTGCACTTTCATAGAACCTGAGCTAATTCATGGTGTATAAATTATTAAATTAAACCATTTTATAACTTAAAACAGATTTCCAGTGCCCTCCTGTCAATTTACCAGGAGCTCCTGGAAATCTCCCGAAATTGCAAAATATACGAAAAAGTTCTTGAAATACACGGAAATATATAGACAAAAATTGTCATTTTGGGGTGTCATTCAATATGGAAAACGCCAATCCTAAGCGCGATAAAAAAAAAAACAACAAAAAAACGGCATTAACGCGTAATTGTGGAATCTGGTGAAAGAAGCTTCTCGCGCCTCAAAGTAATGAAAAATTACTTGAGGTCAACATTTCTCAAAAATAGATTGAAACATTTGGTAATTCTTGCTATTGAGCGTGATCTATGTAGGAAACAAAATTTTTATGATATACTGTATGACTTTGCTACACGCAAGGCTCGTAAAGTAATTCTGTACGTAGTAAAAAATGAATAAAATGCATAGACAAATTTATTTTCTAAAACAAATTCTTAAATTTCACTTATTATCCGCTTCCCTACCCAAACTTGGCCCAGCGAAATCCGTTTGGCATAGTGCCCCACAATGGTTAAGTCCGGCCTTGCTATTTAGTGACCTGTAAATGCTATTTAGTGTTTGTAAAATGTTTGCTTGTAAAATGTTTTACATGTTTCGGATGTTCCTTCAGAGTTGACGATATTTTACTTCCTAGTCCAAACCTCCCTCAAGACGTAGAGAATTGAAAACGCCAATCCTACGAGCAATAAATAAAAACGGCATTTCTTTTTACGTGAGGTAGAAATAAAAAAAAAAGAGTGATCTTTCTTGGTCACAACGGTCCGGCCCAGCTATTTTGTGAATACTTGTTCTCCCCACGCCCCCCTTGTTTTTTTGTGGGGTGACTAAATAAATAAGAGAGTGATCTTTACTTTACTTCTTCTTCTCGTCCAAACTCTTGAGCGACGAAGAGAATTATATATATAAATAATAATAATTTTAAAAATAAAAACATGGCGTAGTCAGCCGTAGCGTACTGAAATTATGCGATAACTGAGTAAATTTAAAGTTGCTTCAAGTTTATTGAAAGAATATCAAACTTTTAAATATATCTTTTGACGTAATTCTAATATACATTACATTCATATTCTTGATCTAGATTTAGACAAGATCTTAAGTGTTCTACATCAGAAGTCTAGGTCTAGTGATAGATCTAAATGTCCATCTAATGATTGTATCAATAAAGAATCGCTAAACGTTGCCTTGCCCCCTGGTCCACTTGGTAACACGACCGCGAAGCTGTCGGTGTCTCACGGGTGTCAGAGCAAGTTGGAACCAACAAAAAATTTAAATTAATTTCTTTTACTAGTCGACCCACGGCGTACCATACGCCGCTATTTAGCAGGGCCGGCCTTAGGCATCTTTGACAAAGAGATCCTCGCTTGACCGTGTCGGCGTTTCCGGGGGATAGACATTGCGCGAAGGCGCGAGTTGAAAGTCCAGGAAATCAGTCCAGGTGGTCAGAGAACAAATAGAGGGGGGTGATCGGAGGTGACCAGGGCAAGGTAGATTGCACCTTGATACTGGCTTTGCGCTAGACGAACGGGGAGACCGCCGCCCGAGGTGTCGAGTTGAATGGGCTCTTTGAAGTGACCAGCCGCTCCCCACAAAGGGGGGGGGGTCAACGGATGTTTGCCAAGATAGGAAAGGGGAGCGTACCCTTGTCCAGAGTCTAGTGTGACACGTGTCAAGGTGGGGATAGTAAAATGTGACATCGATGCCAAAGGGGGTGGGGTTGGATTGAAGGGGTGGTGGCTGTGTTTTTAGCGCTTAAACGCTAAATTAGTGCAATTGATGATTAATAGCGAGTATATAAATTAATTAAATGCTTAGACCTGAGTGATACCTTGAGTGAGCTAAAACGGTTCGTCACAATGGTGAATATAACAATTAAATTGAATGAGACTAATTCTAAAACTGCAAGGAAAGGAAAATACATCCTGTTTTGGTAGAAGAATTGATTTGTTTTGAAGATAAATTAATACTTTTTTGCAGAAGATATCCAGAGAGGTCAATTGCTTCATTTTCAATTTGTACAGCAATATTGCGCTTAAACCAGTGTTACTGTGGGCACGAGTTACTTCAGTACAGTTATCAAGAAATATCAAATATGAATTTACTGACAGATTTGAGCAATTCAAGACAAATAAAACAATTGTAGCATTTATTTTTAAAAAATCCTCTCAACACAAATGGTAACGAAATCCACATTGAGCCATTTGGAACTGATACTGGATCTCTAGAAATGCAATTGATCGATTTCAAAAGTAAAGCTTTGTGGAGTGGAACATTGACAGAGTTGAAAAGCAAGTTCGAAGTGTTGGAGGTCGAAAAATGTGTGTAACACAACAAAAGTGGACAGCTTAAAAAGAAATGCCGCGAGATGAGGCTCTAATATTTGAGCATGGAACAGTCTTCCAGATTGTTATAGTTAGGTGAAAAAGTTGGAATTTTGGAAGGCTGACTATCTTTGGATCGGCATATTCGTGCGAGCAAGTATTCTCTTGCATGCTTTTAATTAAAAGCAAAGTTAGAATCGGAAAAAAAATGTAGAGTCTAGTTTGAAATTAAGAACAAACGTATCGAAACTTTCTAAAAGCATGCAAAGCTGTTGTGTTTATAGTGAGTCTATAATGTTGTGTTTATAGTGAGTCTATGATGTTGTGTTTATAGTGAGTCTATGATGTTGTGTTTATAGTGAGTCTATGATGTTGTGTTTATAGTGAGACCACGATGTTGCGTTCTTACTTCAAAGGACCCTTTGCTTATTTTCTTAGAGACGAGAGCAAGCTGGGCATCGAGCTAAATATATTACATCTAGATTGTGCTAACTTACATCTAGACGGGGCACCGAGCTAACTTTCATCTAGATGGGGCACCTAGCTAACTTACATCTAGACCGGGCACCGAGCTAACTTACATCTAGATGAGGCACCGAGCTAACTTACATTTAAACAGGGCAACGAGCCCAATTTACATCTAGACGGGGCACCGAGCCCAATTTACATCTAGACGGGGCACCGAGATAACTTACATCTAGTCGAGGCAGCGAGCTAACTTATATCTAGACGGGGCACCGAGCTAACTTATATCTAGACGGGCACCGAGCTAACTTCCATCTAGACGGCCACCGAGCTAACTTACATTTAGACAGGGCACCGAGTCAAGCTACATCTAGACGAGGCACCGAGCTATTTTACATCTAGTCGAGGCAGCGACATAATATATATCTAGACGGAGCACTGAGCTAACATATATCCAGATGGGGCACCGAACTAACTTATATCTAGACGGGGCACCGAACCAACTTATATCTAGACAAGCACCGAGCTAACTTACATTTAGACGGGGCACCGAGCTAACTTATATCCAGATGGGGCACCAAACTAACTTACATCAAGATGGGGCACCAAACTAACTTATATCCAGATGGGGCACAAAACTAACTTACATCGAGATGGGGCACCGAACTAACTTATATTTAGATGGGGCACCGAGCTAACTTTTATCCTGATGGGGCACCGAAATAACGTACATCTAGACGGAGCACCAAGCTAACTTATATCGAGATGGGCCACCGAACCAACTTATATCTAGACGGGCACCGAGCTAACTTACATTTAGACGGGGCACCGAGGTAACTTACATCCAAATGGGGCATCGAGCTTACTTACATCCAGATGGGGCACCGAGCTAACTTATATCCAGATGGGGCACCGAGCTAACTTACATCGAGATGGGGCATCGAACTAACTTATATCTAGATGGGGCACCGAGCTAACTTATATCCTGATGGGGCACCGAACCAACTTATATCTAGACAGGCACCGAGCTAACTTACATTTAGACGGGGCACCGAGCTAACTTACATCCAGATGGGGCACCGAGCTAACTTACATCGAGATAGGACACCGAGCTAACTTATATCCAGATTGGGCACCAAACTAACTTACATCCAGATGGGGCACCAAACCAACTTATATCCAGATGGGGCACCGAACTAACTTACATCTAGACGGGGCACCGAGCTAACTTACACCCAGATGGGGCACCGATCTAACTTACGTCGAGATGGGGCACCGAACTAACTTATATCTAGATGGGGCACCGAGCTAACTTATATCCTGATGGGGCACCGAACTAACGTATATCTAGACGGAGCACCAAGCTAACTTATATCGAGATGGGCCACCGAACCAACTTATATCTAGACGGGCACCGAGCAAACTTACATTTAGACGGGGCACCGAGGTAACTTACATCCAGATTGGGCACCGAGCTTACTTACATCCAGATGGGGCACCGAGCTAACTTACATCCAGATGGGGCACCGAGCGAATTTATAATCAGATGGGGCACCAAACTAACTTACATCCAGATGGGGCACCAAACTAACTTATATCCAAATGGGGCACCGAACTAACTTACATCTAGACCGGGCAACGAGCCCAAATTACATCTAGACGGGGCACCGAGATAACTTACATCTAGTCGAGGCACCGAGCTAACCTATATCTAGACGGGGCACCGAGCTAACTTACATCTAGATGGGGCACCGTGCTAAGTTACATCTAGACGAGGCACCGAGCTAACTTACATCTAGATGGGGCACCGTGCTAAGTTACATCTAGACGAGGCACCGAGCTAAGTTTCATCTAGATGAGGCACCGAGCTAACTTATAACTAGACGGGGCACCGAGCTAACTTACATCTAGACGGGCACCGAGCTAACTTACATTTAGACAGGGCACCGAGCCCAAGCTACCTCTAGAAGGGGCACCGAGCTAACTTACATCTAGTCGAGGCAGCGAGCTAACTTATATCTAGACGGGGCACCGAGCTAACTTACATTTAGACGGGGCACCGAGCTAACATATATCCAGATGGGACACCGAACTAACTTATATCTAGACCGGGACCGAGCTAACTTATATCCAGATGGGGCACCGAACTAACTTATATCTAGACGGGGCACCGAACCAACTTATATCTAGACAGGCACCGAGCTAACTTACATTTAGACGGGGCACCGAGCTAACTTACATCCAGATGGGGCACCGAGCTAGCTTACATCGAGATAGGGCACCGAGCTAACTTATATCCAGATGGGGCACCAAACTAACTTACATCCAGATGGGGCACCAAACTAACTTACATCCAGATGGGACACCGAACTAACTTACATCTAGACGGGGCACCGAGCTAACTTACACCCAGATGGGGCACCGAGCTAACTTACATCGAGATCGGGCACCGAACTAACTTATATCCTGATGGGGCACCGAACTAACGTATATCTAGACGGAGCACCAAGCTAACTTATATCGAGATGGGGCACCGAACCAACTTATATCTAGACGGGCACCGATCTAACTTACATTTAGACGGGCACTGAGGTAACTTACATCCAGATGGGGCACCGAGCTACTTTACATCCAGATGGGGCACCGAGCTAACTTACATTCAGATGGGGCACCAAACTAACTTATATCCAGATGGGGCACTGAACTAACTTACATCTAGACGGGGCACCGAGCTAGCTTACATCCGAACTAACTTAGATGTAGAAATTATATTTCGACAGTGAAAGATACAAATGTACTTTTCTTACTAATAGCTATTTCATGAGGTCGCTCTTCACCCTAAGTAATGGAGTTTAAATTAATTTATAAAAATTAGTTTTTAAATAAAAATAATAAAAAATCTTTTTTTTTCAAAGAGGTAAAAAATAAATAAACAACAACAAACAAACAAACATCTGAACTCTTATTAATGATTATAAATCTGATGACAATTGTTTCTCCTTTAATTTGTTTCAGACTTGTCAAGTGTTATCGAACTGAGTGGACATTTTTTTAAACCCTAGTGAAAAATTAAACAAACAATGATGGTTACTGTAAAACTCTTATTCTTTTTGTTTCTTTTTGACAAAACAACTGCTTTAAAACAACGAAGTTCTTGTGAGATATCTGATCCTAACAGGTCCATAGAGGTCTGTGATGATGGTACAATAATTTTTCATCATTCCGATTTAACCCAGCTGAATCTATCTTATTTCTTGTGGAACAAAACTACCATGTCGCCGACTGATTACCAAATGAGCATCTGTCAAGAGAGATGTCATAATGGTGTCAAGGTATTTGAGCCAGAGACCAGCATGAATATTCAATGTTTCGATTGTGAATGTCAAAAACCAGCTTGTGAAATTTATGACATTTGTTGTGCTGAGTTGTCCGGAAACCAGATCTCGTCACGTGACTCACTGCCTTCACCAGCGCCGCCAAAATTATACTGTGACCAATCGACAGTTCGAGATTTTTATTTTCTTTACATACGCTCATGTCCAGAAAGTTACCCTGGCAAGAATGAGACTAGAAGGCTTTGTATAGAAGATGTCAGTGTGTCCGAGACAACGACAGAGACATTTATGCGAGTCATAGACACAGAGACTCAAGTTGTCTACTACAATATGTACTGTGCTAGGTGTAACAACGTCAGAAAGGTTTGGAATGTTTTAGTTTTATTTCATGTATTTAAGTGATCCTTTTAAATCGTCAGCAATTCCAATGTATAATACCCTTCTAATATATAGATCTAAATAGATGATATCTGATGACATCAACAACATCGAGTATTTGAAGCTATTGAAAAACCATTGTGATAATATAAAACATAACACTTTGGCTCAATGGTTAAGGGAGGGGGGGAGGGTCTTTGTATCTGAGTGCCATCAGAATCGATTGATCTCAAATTCGAATATCGGTAAAGATTTTGTTTGATTTTGTGGACGCCCCTAAGTCCACCCAGCTCTGATAAGTACCTAACTTACTTTTGTGTAGTAAAGTTGGTTTGTCATTGTGCTGACCACATGACACCCTCGTTAACGTCGGCCATGTAAACAAAGGCGACCCGAAGATTAAAAACGTCTCTTTCTTTAATCTATAATTTTCTCTTTGAAACATTGGTCATTTTGTCCGTTCTACTTTTTACATTTGTAATTCTGAAATTAGAACAAGGAAATTAAGATAGAACTAGTCAACCGTCGGTGTAGCATAGGCCGCTATTGCAAGGCTGGCCTTAGGTCACTGCAAACTATGCTACCGAATTGGGCCTTCCACTTTCTTAGGAACCACACTTTCATAGGACCCTCATTAATTCTAGGTTTAAATTATTACATTAAACCATTTTATAACTTATAACAGATTTCCCGCGGCCTCCTGATTTACCAGGAGCTCCTGGAAATCTCCGGAAATTGCAAAATATACGAAAAAGTCATGGAAATCTCCGGAAATTATTAAAATCTTTTGAAAACTCAAAAAAAAAAAAGGTTCCTGAAATATATTGTTACGAATCTCACTATCCAGGCTCTCTGCAAACTGCACCATACTCCACCAACTTAAAGAACTTGACAACTCAGGGCTCCAAAGTAACTGACCACTTTAATAGTTGAATAAATAACAGCCAATACTGTACAATTGGCAACACGTACACTGTACAAATATCTCTCCGATAACACCGTAGCGCCGTATCAACTCTTGCACTGGCCTCTCCGTCTCGTTCCGGACTTGCACT
This sequence comes from Biomphalaria glabrata, assembly GCF_947242115.1. Taxonomy (NCBI): domain Eukaryota; kingdom Metazoa; phylum Mollusca; class Gastropoda; family Planorbidae; genus Biomphalaria; species Biomphalaria glabrata. The sequence goes on from NC_074712.1 coordinate 27,164,047, forward strand.
GGGTTCAACATTTCAGGACTGACTTCACACACTGGGCTCGTTGTGTCGGACTCGATCGCAGACCAAGATCATCGTAATGCTCCGTAAAGAACCACACCGTTAAACTGTGCCGTAATCGACCGTGTTCTGAACCCCTGTCGTGAACCGTCTTGACTGCGACACCTCTGCTCTTTATATAGGGTCCCTAATGGCATTCTAGAACCGGGCAGAACGTCGCTCGACCATTCTGGGTGGTCACATAACTACATTACTCGTGACGCTCCTGAGCTCTGTTCACGACCCCGATCCTTCCCGAACCGTCATGTTGACACTCGTCTCGGCTGACCGTCGTAACTCGTCACGGTTGACCGCTGGTCTAGCGCTGGACTGGGGCGATTTGTGTCGGCTGACTACACACATACCACTACCCCCCCAGGTTTATAATAATATAGACAAAAATTGTCATATTGGGGTGTCATTAAAAATGGTAAATGCCAATCCTAAGCGCGATGAAAAAAATCGGCATTATGCAATACACCTAAATGTGGAATCTAGTAAAAGAAACTTATCGCACCTGAAACTAATGAAGAACTAGTTGGGGTCAACAATTCTCGAAGAAAGATTGAAACATTTGGTAATTCTTGCTATTGAGCATGATGTATGTAGGAAACATAATTATTATGATATACAGTATGGCTTCGCTACACGCAAGGCTCGTAAAGTAATTCTGTAGAATCAAAGAATGAAGAAAATGCAAAGACGAATTTATTTTTAATACAAATTATTAGTTTCACTTATTATCCGTAACCCCCACCTAAATTTGGCCCCGCCAAATCCGTTTGGCATAGAGCCCCACAACGGTTGAGTCCGGCCCTGCTATTTAGTGGCGGGTGAATACAGAGTAGATTACTGGTTCTCCCCTGCCTCTTTTTTCCGTGGAGTAACTCTAGTCCGACTTGCAGAAATATAAGAATGATCTTTCCATGACTTCTAGGTCACAATGGTTATGTCCGGCCCTGCTATTTATTGACGGGTGAATACTACTTGTTCCTCCACTCTTATTTTTTAGCGCTAAAGTTACGTGGGCAAACTCTAGTCGGACATGCAGAAGTAAAAGAGTGATCTTTCCTTTACTTCTTTTTGTCCAAACTGTTGAGACATGAAGAGAATTTGTGACTGATTTGTTTGCTTTGATTTTTCATTTTAGGTGAGATTTTAATGTTAAGCCATCACTTGCCCCAGCGCTGCCAATAGTGGTTTGAGCTTAAAATCTCCTTGCATGAGGTTTTGAGGCTAAAATCCCCCCTCTTCTATAAAACAAACAAAAAATGCAAACGACATGAGCGAAGCCAAGGGGGATTTTGCCATAAACCCCCTCTTCAAAATAAGACTAAAGCATACAGCAGTCACCAGATTCTATAAGGGTAACCAAGAGGGGCTTTGAATTTAGACCCCCCTTCAGAGGGCCTTAAGTTAAACCCCCTCCGGAGGACTTTGAGTTTAAACCCCCCTCCAGTGGGGTTGGAAGCTAAAAACCACCTCTTCAATTTAAAATCAAAGCAAACTAAAGTCACAACATTCTATGAGAGTATCCAAGGAAGGTTTTGAGTTTGTTAAAAATAGAAACGTTCAGAGATTTTTTAGCTGAAAACCTCCCAACAGATGTTTTTACGATAAAACTTCCCCCCTCCCCGAAAAAAATCCTTGCTACGCCCATCATCATCATCATCATCATCACTCCTTTGAGTTCCTCATGGAACACAGGGCCTCGACAAAAACACGACACTCTCCACAGTCTCTTGCTAGCTTTTTGAAGGTTTCCCAGCTCTTCCCGGTCTTCTCTGCTTCTTCAAGTACACTGCGTCGCCATGTTCTTTTTGGTCTTGTTCCCTGGGGGTTCCACTCTAAGGCCTGCCTAGCTCTGTTGCTGGTATCTTTTCTAAGGGTGAGACCAATCCATCTCCACTTCCTCTCTAAGATCTGCACTTCTATATTTTTCTGTCCATGCTACAAACTAAAGCTTTTCTCACTAAACGAAAACGTGAAACTGGCACTTGTTTCAACTGGTTACTAATCAGCACAAAAGTAAAACTAGAACTGGTCATCATATATCTTGACTTTAAACAAAAACAACATAACAATGCCGAATTCGTTTTTGTTGTATGTTACATATCTGCATTACACCAAAGCAGTTCAATGTTTTAGGAAAATGAGCCACATATTGTCCTATACATCTTAAGACTTTTGGTCTTCTACGTATGTTAAAGTTTTGGCTTAAATAATAAAAAACTCTTTCTCTCTCTCTCATATATATATATACGAATAATCTTTATTGTACGTATTGTAAACAAAGAAATCTGATAACCTTTATGTACTCTGTTCACTCAAGTGTTCCCTACTAGCTGATGTATCCCTTCGAAACACATAGCAATTGCTGGGACAACAATTTCGAGGACATGCGAGTGTTGTATCAAATCTTAATTAACTTTCAAAACACAGACGAGGAAATAAGTGATGATTCTCAAACGAAGTGTAATCAGACAACTTGGCCTTCACCTAATGTTTGTTTTTTCTTCTAATCAGATTAGTTTTAAGAAAATAGCTGAATTTCTCTCTTTTATTCCATTATAAATATGTAAAAAAAAACTAGTTTGATGTATTTAGATTTAGTTTTTTTTTGTTTTAATTTCAACAAGGGTGAATGCCTACAACTTCGTTGTTCATCTGGAAAGACCTTAAAGAATGGAACATGTACTACAGTATTTATACATATAACAGGCCTTAAGTATACACTGAGACTCCTCATTTTAATACAATGGAACAGCTTAAATGAAAATTTGACAATCAGCAATATATTGGATGTTACTGAAAGAAAGGTATTAGAAATGTCAATAGTGTTATGAGTGTCTAGTACTGCTACTCATGATAACTTTTATAAAAACTAAATTAAAAAAAAACTAAAAATATTGAGTTCTACATTTAGGAATAAATTATATTATTGAATTTTACAAAGAAAACTAACATGAAAACATAACAAGAATAACAAAAACAGAATTTTAAAAAAGATAATTCTTAATATGAAGCTCATGAATTTTTGAAAGGGTGATTATTTTATTTATAATAAATAATGAATGATAGATTAAATAAAAGGGAAACTTTTTGTTTACTCAGTGCTATTTTTTTAAACGAACACATTCGGGAATGCCCGCTGATGTAAGTGTGTTTAAGTAGAATGTATAGACCGCCAGACCAATGTCGTGCGCGCGTGAAGTTTTCTTTGTATTTAATATCTGTGTTTTAGTGTATAGGAAGTAGTTTATTTTAGGTGCGTTTTGTTGTCTAGAATATTTTTTGTGTGTATGTGTGTGTTTACGTCATCCTTAGTTCCCGCAAAAGAGAGAGAGCTTCTGTTGTTTGCTGGTTTGCTAGTTTTTCTGTTTACCCGTTGTAACGGGTGTTAGGTTTGGGCTAAGGGAAAGATTGTCACTTTTCCGCCCTTGGAGCCGATCGTAACCATCGTTGTTTAGTGGTAGGAAGTTGTTGGTTTGTAGGGCGTTGCGATTCCTGTTTGACTGTGGCACCACATTTTAAAGTGTGCTGTAGCTATTGTAAATAGTTGTATTATGTGTAACTATATAATGTTGTAACTACCATTAAGATTTCATCATTTTATCATAATCTGTTATCTGTTCATTAAATTGTTACATTTCCGCTTGGGTTGTTAACTAATGTCAGTTCACTTAGTGTTCACATTAATAGTGTTCGTATTGAACAATTGCCGTTTACTAACTGTCTAGTTGACTAACATTTATTTGGTGCTCGTAGTTCTGTATGTTATTACCTTTTTGTTCTTGCTTCAGGGTGGGATACGGGACCGTCATATCATACTCTCTATAAGCAAATAACCCACCTGACAACCAAATGTAATTATTAGATTATTTTACTTTAAAAATTATAACGGTCAAACCAGTTTTCCCATCTAGATACACGTTATTTTCAGCTACATAATCACTATCTAATATTTACTGTACATATCCGAAAATGATTTTTTCTTAGTCATACTGTTTATATTTAGTAGCGATAGTTTTTTTGTTACACAGGTTCTATCAACTCACTCTGTCTTTCTGTCTAGTACAACGTTAGTACACGTCATTTCTCCCACACCTAATCTCTGCTCAAGCTGAAATTTTGTACAATTATTTCTTTTACCTGTCAACATAAGAATGCAATAAAAAAAACAATATGAACCAATTAGCTATTAAATTAGTAATTTAATAATGTCCCGCTACTCTCAAGCTTGTAAAGAGTATGGCCTAACCATTAGCACAAAGAAAACTAATGTTATGGGACCACCTGCTACAGCACCATCCTCCATCCTCATTGACGATAACAAGCTGGATGCCTTAAATGAATTCTTCTATCTTGGATGCATAGGTAAGGCGCATCGACCTTTGCAAGACTCCGACCAAAAAAATTCGGAAAACCAGAAGCTCTCTACAGAAACCAAAATAGAGGGTTACAAGACATGCGTTCTTAGCATGCTACTGTACGGCAACGAGTCGCGGACTACCTACACAAAACAAGAGAGAAAACTAAACTCACTCCACTTGCACTGCCTTCGAAGGATCTTAAAAATAACATGGAAAGAAAGAGTGTGCAGTAGTGAGATCATTGTGAGAACGGGCCTTGCTAGCTTCTTTACACTCCTCAGACAACGTCGCCTGCGCTGGCTTGGACATGTTCGCCGGATGGAGGACAATCGCGTCCCGAAAATCATTCTGTACTGGCAACTTGCTTCTGGCTCAAGAAAAACTGGTCGCCCCCACGTCCGTTACGTGGATGTGATAAAACGCGATTTAGAATCAGTGAACATTGATACTGACCATTGGGAAGACATAGCCCTAGACCGCACTAGCTGAAGAGTAACGGTGACCAAGTGTGACAACACGTTTTAGCTCACTCAAGGTATCACTCAGGTCCAAGCATTTAATATTCAATTTCACATGTTAATTATCAATTTTATTAAACTTAACCCATCGAGTACTAAAACACACTACCACCACATCTCCAATCCACCACCCCCTTCCCCAGGCACGGATGTCACATTCATCATTATCATCATCAAACTCCATTAGAGTGAGGGCTTGAGAGGCTCAAATCCTCTCTTGCAAAAGCCCTGGACAGAAACCCTGCTGTCTTGCGTAGTGCATAGATGTCGCCATACAGGTCGAGAAATTTGGGTTTACCAGACCTGCCGAGACGTAGATCAGCAAGTCTGGGGCAGTCAAACAGAATATGAGGCACGGTTTCCTCTTCTTCCCCGCTGCTAGGGCACCGTGAATCAAAATTTGGCCATAGCCGCGAGAAATATGAGCCAACAGGACAGTGGCCTGTCCTGCACTGTGCTACGCCTGGGTGGCTGCCCAGGTTCTATTTACGAATGCCAAGAGCACGGCCCTTCCTTTCCCCCCTACATGATGTCACATTTACCTTCCCTATCTTAATGCATACCATTCTAGACTCTTGACAAGAGTACATTCCCCTTGACCCCTCCTCCAACTCACTGGACCAACGTGGACTGGAACTCCCCCCGCCTCGATGCCAGGTAACGCTTTCCCCTGCTGGCCCCCTCCTCGGGAGCGGCTGGTCACTTCAAAGGTCCAACTCAACTAAACGCCTCGGGTAACAGTTACCCTGATCGACTGGCGCTGACGTCAAGACGTAATCTCGCTTGCTCTGGCCAAGCCCTGATCATCTCCCCTTCACATTCTCTGACCACCTGGGCAGAGAGACAAAGGGACGCAAGCAGACCAGTTTCCTGGTCCACTAATTTACGCCTTTACGCAATGTAAACATGAGATGTAAACATTCGTCCCGATCAAACGAGGACTTCTTTCTCTATGACGCCAGATAGTCTACATCACGTATGCGCCTTATCGCCCCACCGCTCTTGCTACACCCCCCTCTCCATCTTTATCTGGACATCTCATCCCAAACTTCGCGGTCCGAGTCATTCTTGCTCGAGACCTGATTGGAAGCGGATCTTTATCTTGTTTGAGCTCTATATATTTTTGTTCCATTTCTTTGACTTTGGATTGGTGGTATGTAACTTAGTAAAGTGCTTGAGAACCATTTTACTTAGTAATGTGTATATATTTGTGAATTTATTTACAACATTATTTGTGTACATATATTTGTGTATTCCTTATGGATAATGTAAGTAGGTTACTCTTATGTTTATATTTTATATCATGACTTTTACGGCTAAATGTTAAGGTCACCCCCTTTGTCTAGACTAAAATATATTTTACTAGTTTTCACATGTATTGAGCTCTTTAGCTATTGTTAATTTATCGCTGATGAATTATCGCTCACTATGAGCCCTTAGCGTACTATTAATGATTAATTGCTTGGCAGGGAATTATCATAATATTTCTATAGCATGTTATATTACCGAGTATGTTTTTACTTTCATTGCCTTGTAAGGAATCCCTATATTATTTATGTAATCAATTTTACCGGCCTTGTTGGCCAAGATTTATTACGTTGGTAAAACATGTCTATTTACTTATACTCTATTATTACTTATGTGAAAGCATGGGCGAGTATCAGCCGTTGACCTCCCCTTCCATTCATCTCATTTATCTAAGCTATATGTAATATATCTATTCACCGTTACTGGTGAACATTACTTGTATTACCATATCACTTATTACTACTCGTTATTTCCCTATAAGGGATTTCCCATTATTATAGTTTTCTCCTTTGATGGGATCAAATATTTATTTGTTAGTTCTCTTTGCTATTTATGAAACTAGCTTATGGCTTCTGTATTAAACTATCATTATGAAGATGTCCTTCTCAGAAAGGCATCTACGTCCCAGTTGTGTCACTGGGGCTAACCGACTTCTACATCATATCATTGCAGCTTTTATCTATAGGTAATCTGCACTTGATGACTTATCCACTCACTGCTGATACCAAGTTCGTTGATACCTGATCTGCTGATACCAGCCCTCATATACATCACCAGCGTCCAAACAACAACGCTCTCCAAAGACCCGTCACTGGCACACTGACAGTAGTCGCAGCTGATCCCTGCCCCTACAAACAGCTGGACTGCCCACGGCCTGGACCGACCACGCCAGCCCACCAGCAGATAGCGTCAGCATCAGCCACACCAGTCTCCTTAAGGCAGCACCTGACACATATAAGCTAAGGAAGAAAGCTTAATGATACACAGTCCACTTGGCTCTCATATCTAATGATGATATACCTATATATGTAAATACACTTTACATCTCACCCCAGTCCATTCATTATCTTATACCTAATCTTTCCTTGTACAATAAACCTTGTATATATTTCTATACATATATAGCATTGTTGCCTGCATTTATAACGCTGTGCCTGTATGTAAATTTGTGCAAGTGTGGGTTCTCAAACTATAAAACCCCCTAGACACATAAAACGGCCAACTTTTAAACCACCTTGTCACACCAAGAAAGCTATGGACAGCGAGAAAACATGGGTCTCAGCTCTTGAAGAAAAGCTTGCCATAGGAAAAATGGCTGGCTCCTCTTAGTGAACACAACATGAAAAATAGGATGAGATTATAAAAACAATAGATAAGTATACAATCTACCATGTTTATAAGCTCTCTACTAGCAAAGTGGTTAACATGTTGGCATGAGAATGCTTAAGCCATAATTTCGAATTCAGGTCTTTTCCCCCATTTCTTTTTCAACGTTGCAGCAAAGTATCTTATTTAACTGATTCTTGTTTTGTCAGACAAACCATAATTGTGCAAAATTTCAGCTTAATCCGAGATTTGGTGATGGAGAAATAACGTGTACAAACTTTGTATTAGACAGAGTTCGTTGATATAAGCTATGTACAAATATTTCAAATAGTCTATATCTATTACAAATTTAATTACGTGAGTGTTCCAAACTAATTAATACAACTACTCTTTTAAAGAAGCTTGGTTTGTATATATATATTTTTTTTTTCTTGTTATAAATCTAAACCTAGTTATTTATTATGTTATTATTTTTAAAGTTTTGCTTTTTGTTTCAGATAAGAAATGATATTGAAACTCTAAGTGATGGCTACTCTTATCAAGTCGGGATTTTTCAAGAGGAGACTGATTCTGATATTGAAAACACAATTCCTGTCTTATGGGCTAACGTTTTTATCTTAGCTTCAAAAAGTCTGACTAGAGATTCGTTTGAGGGCATGGCTGCAGATACTTTCTTTGGAAATAGCTTGGATAAAGAAGGAAATATGTTTGTGTATTATACAATTTTAACTGATGATATCTATAATAAATATAGCTCAACGAATGACGTGACTCTACCAATACATGAGCATGATGACGTCAATTTAAGATATCAGGAGTCTTGGGAAGGAGGTTTTCAACACAGTATCAACCTTTCATCAACTCTGACTTGTACTTTTGTTACGTTTCAAAGGTCCAATTTCTCTGTTGAATGGAACACTACTAAAGACGTTGACAATGTTGTAGTGACACTAAAAGTGGCTGGCATCAAGTTCACCATCTCGAACATGTCAGATGTCAATACCATAGAAGTCAAGTTCACCATCTCGAACATGTCAGATGTCAATACCATGGAAGTCAAGTTCACCATCTCGAACATGTCAAATGTCAATACCATGGAAGTCAAGTTCACCATCTCGAACATGTCAGATGTCAATACCATGGAAGTCAAGTTCACCATCTCGAACATGTCAGATGTCAATACCATGGAAGTCAAGTTCACCATCTCGAACATGTCAGATGTCAATACCATGGAAGTCAAGTTCACCATCTCGAACATGTCAGATGTCAATACCATGCAAGTCACCACAACAAACGAGCTGCGTATCTGTGCAAACATCCTGGACAGATACCTCAAGAAGTCTAAGTCTCGTTCTATAAGACAAATGGACATAGCTGAGTATAACATGGCCTTTAGACTTTCTTATTAACTTTATTTCAAAAATATCTCTCTATAAACCAGATTAACTCTCGACCCTTTTAAAAATATTCTTTCAAACTTGCTTATATATTGATATAATAACTGAAGGGAGGCAACTCAACGAGACAAAGACGTTTATTTACACGGAGACATGACAAACACAAAGGGCATCTGCCTTGAGTACAGCATCTCCATATTGGCTCTCTACTTGGGCGGAAATCGTTTCTCCCTAATGTCAACATCCGACTTGTTTAGTCACAGATAGTGCGCACCTTCTTTCTGCACTATCTTGGATGGTGGTGCGCATGGCAAAGTCATAACAATATATATATATATATATATATATATATATATATATATATATATATATATATATATATATATATATATATATATATATTATTTATATATTTGAAAACAATTTGGTTCTGTTTACAACAAACTTATGATTCTTAAGAATTTCTCTAACGCAACTTTTGAACTGATATATCAACAGACCTACTTTAAGTTCCCGCTGTGCCGGTATCGGTATTGTGACACATTTCTTGTGGCTGTGGCACTTCACTTGGAGTTTTCTATGTAGTCTTCTCATGTTTCAAGTTTTTACTGCCAAGATTTCAACACACTCAAGGAAAGATTCTATTTCTATTCATATCTATAAATTTGTATCAATGTCATTGATTGGTCCAGTCTTGATAGTGTCTGTGGTCATTATTTCATGTCACCTCAACAACTATTGGTTATGGTCGGAATTCCTGTTCTCTGGACTCCGCCTTTCTACTCGGTAAGTATTGGCTACACATTATTTGAAACGTGTACTTTCTATTCCATACACGTTCCTATTCAATGCTGTACATTTCCAGGTATATCAACCGTTGCTCCAGTTTGTTTGGTTTCGTTGTGCAACGTCACATTTATGTCTAGAACAGTGTCCAGTAGACACAGGGGCTAGGAACACAAAATATTAAACTCCATAAAAACTGACCAGTACAAGAATCTTATCCTCTATGTCAAGTTGTCCTCTGTGACCGGTGCCTTCTGGGTTGTGACTATTCTTGCTGAGGCATTAGACAGTGATGCCATCAGGTAAATATATAAATTAATTATTACTTATATTATTTGACAAGTTTATTAAACTCGATTGTTGTTTACTTCAAACATTTAGAGTATATTTCTTTACCTCAACTGCTTAATTGATTAAACAAATATATCTTTATATATGTATACTATACGGTTCAGCCTCTGAGCCAAAACAACAAAGCACACACCTTTTTTCTTACTAAAGATATTATGAGACCATTTTCACATGCATTAATGATATTTTTACGTATTTCTGAATCTTCTGGCTAGATGTACTAGTAGGCACACAAATAAAAACACTGCAAAGAACTTGACGACTCAACTTTCAGCTTCATATAACTTTATTGACTATTAACTCTAACAATTAGTTGCTGTAACATGTAGCGTAGAAGACTGTACAATATCTGTCAGTTTACAGTTAGCTATACTTCGTTGCAATTCATCTCTTTACTTCGTTGCAATTCATCTCTTCTCAACTTGCATCGAGCCGTATTCCACAGAACAGACCAACGACACACTTCCCAGTGTCGCTCCAGGTCTCCCAAAGCTGAACCAAGTCGTACTCAAAGTCTACGAATCAGAGCCGCACACGTCTTACATCGACTGTATCGACTGTAACGGCTCACTCATGACTGACTTTTACATTAACTCTCTGGCTTATATAGAGTCCCTAATCGGTCCTCCAAAGTTGCACAAACACTGCTAGTATCATCTGGAACAACACGTGAGGAAACGTCACATCCTGTCTTTGTTTTTACATGTAGATTCCAAAGAAAACCTGCTCCAGTGTCATCAAGCTGGGGTCACACTTACTGACCACTATCTGTCACAGTTCATTAGTAACTGCCCCCCTACTTAGCCCTGGAACAACACGTGAGGACACGTCACATCCTGTCTTTGTTTATACGCGTAGATTCCAGAGAACACTGGCTGCTGTGTCATCTCGCTGGGGTCACACGTTTACCTCTACTTGTCACTGTTCATTTGTAACAATATTTAATGCTTTTAATGGTTTAAAATAATCATCTTATGCTTTAGATTGTTTTTAAAATAAGTGAAAAAAAAAAGCGTCCCCTTTCACAGGTCAGTGTGGAGGTCAGATGATGTAATAGCTAATCTGTTTTCCATGGCCGGCTGTTAACGATGGTTTCATGCGGTCAGCACAATGACCAACCGCCTTTACTCACCAAACGAATGTCGGGAATCCATTACAATTGGGTGAAAGTGATGCCCAAAATATCCCGAATTTCAAAGTTCTAGTCTTTACCAGGATTCAAACTCGCGACCTTCGGTTCGAAAACCAAGCGCAAATCATTCAGTCAGCACCCTCCATTGAATAAATAACTAGCATATATATTTCATTTAAAATTTATAAAGAAATGCTCCTTATGTAACAATAGTTTACAAGCAATAGAGTACATCTGTTCTATGATCTATCAATTGTGTACACACTTTCTATAATTATGAGCTATTCTGAGGACACTTGTTAGCTAATACTAAATAAATATGTATTATTTGACAATAGTCTAAAAATATTTTCAATGTTCTCTACAGAATTATCTCCATATTATTGAATGTACTTCAAGGCCTGTCCATTTGTGTATCTTACACTTGTAACAAGAGAGTCTACCAACTGTACCATGAGAAATGTAAACGACTTTTACTTAACATTCTGTCTCGGCCAACACAGTGACTGACTTTCAATTGACATTCTGTCTCGGCCAACACAGTGACTGACTTTCAATTGACATTCTGTCTCGGCCAACACAGTGACTGACTTTCAATTGACATTCTGTCTCGGCCAACACAGTGACTGACTTTCAATTGACATTCTGTCTCGGCCAACACAGTGACTGACTTTCAAGTGACATTCTGTCTCGGCCAACACAGTGACTGACTTTCAATTGACATTCTGTCTCGGCCAACACAGTGACTGACTTTCAATTGACATTCTGTCTCGGCCAACACATTGACTGACTTTCAATTGACATTCTGTCTCGGCCAACACATTGACTGACTTTCAATTGACATTCTGTCTCGGCCAACACAGTGACTGACTTTCAATTGACATTCTGTCTCGGCCAACAAAGTGACTGACTTTCAATTGACATTCTGTCTCGGCCAACACATTGACTGACTTTCAATTAACATTCTGTCTCGGCCAACACATTGACTGACTTTCAATTGACATTCTCTCTCGGCCAACACAGTGACTGACTTTCAATTGACATTCTGTCTCGGCCAACACATTGACTGACTTTCAATTGACATTCTCTCTCGGCCATCACATTGACTGACTTTCAATTGACATTCTGTCTCGGCCAACACATTGACTGACTTTCAATTGACATTCTGTCTCGGCCAACACATTGACTTACTTTAAATTGACATTCTGTCTCGGCCAACACAGTGACTGACTTTCAATTGGCATTCTGTCTCGGCCAACACAGTGACTGACTTTCAATTGACATTCTGTCTCGGCCAACACAGTGACTGACTTTCAATTGACATTCTGTCTCGGCCAACACATTGACTGACTTTCAATTGACATTCTGTCTCGGCCAACACATTGACTGACTTTCAATTGACATTCTGTCTCGGCCAACACAGTGACTGACTTTCAATTGACATTCTGTCTCGGCCAACACAGTGACTGACTTTCAATTGACATTCTGTCTCGGCCAACACAGTGACTGACTTTCAATTGACATTCTGTCTCGGCCAACACAGTGACTGACTTTCAATTGACATTCTGTCTCGGCCAACACAGTGACTGACTTTCAATTGACATTCTGTCTCGGCCAACACAGTGACTGACTTTCAATTGACATTCTGTCTCGGCCAACACATTGACTGACTTTCAATTGACATTCTGTCTCGGCCAACACATTGACTGACTTTCAATTGACATTCTGTCTCGGCCAACACAGTGACTGACTTTCAATTGACATTCTGTCTCGGCCAACACAGTGACTGACTTTCAATTGACATTCTGTCTCGGCCAACACATTGACTGACTTTCAATTGACATTCTGTCTCGGCCAACACATTGACTGACTTTCAATTGACATTCTGTCTCGGCCAACACAGTGACTGACTTTCAATTGACATTCTGTCTCGGCCAACACATTGACTGACTTTCAATTGACATTCTCTCTCGGCCATCACATTGACTGACTTTCAATTGACATTCTGTCTCGGCCAACACATTGACTGACTTTCAATTGACATTCTGTCTCGGCCAACACAGTGACTGACTTTCAATTGACATTCTGTCTCGGCCAACACATTGACTGACTTTCAATTGACATTCTGTCTCGGCCAACACAGTGACTGACTTTCAATTGACATTCTGTCTCGGCCAACACAGTGACTGACTTTCAATTGACATTCTGTCTCGGCCAACACAGTGACTGACTTTCAATTAACATTCTGTCTCGGCCAACACAGTGACTGACTTTCAATTGACATTCTGTCTCGGCCAACACATTGACTGACTTTCAATTGACATTCTCTCTCGGCCATCACATTGACTGACTTTCAATTGACATTCTGTCTCGGCCAACACATTGACTGACTTTCAATTGACATTCTGTCTCGGCCAACACAGTGACTGACTTTCAATTGACATTCTGTCTCGGCCAACACAGTGACTGACTTTCAATTGACATTCTGTCTCGGCCAACACAGTGACTGACTTTTAATTGACATTCTGTCTCGGCCAACACAGTGACTGACTTTCAATTGACATTCTGTCTCGGCCAACACAGTGACTGACTTTCAATTGACATTCTGTCTCGGCCAACACATTGACTGACTTTCAATTGACATTCTGTCTCGGCCAACACAGTGACTGACTTTCAATTGACATTCTGTCTCGGCCAACACAGTGACTGACTTTCAATTGACATTCTGTCTCGGCCAACACAGTGACTGACTTTCAATTGACATTCTGTCTCGGCCAACACAGTGACTGACTTTCAATTGACATTCTGTCTCGGCCAACACATTGACTGACTTTCAATTGACATTCTCTCTCGGCCAACACAGTGACTGACTTTCGATTGAACGTTTTACAGTTGATAAAGGAAATATAATTGTGCAGCCAATCAAAAAATCCCAAAAGATTGATAATCCAGTTCAATTTTAAAACACATCATTTGAAATTGTTCATCCTCAACTCAAGAAAATATAAAGAAACTAAAACAGCCGCAAAGTAGAGCCGTGAGGTTTCAAAGAAACGAACAATCACGTTTCAATAGAGTAACACCTTTAGTAAAATTCATTAATTTAGAGACACTTCAGGACAGAGGCGACACATTCTGAGTCTAACACATACATTCATTTCTTTTACAAATATTACTCGCTCAATGAACAGCGCACCTGCAAATATTCACTTTGATGATTTGATTTGTTAGCAGACTTGATCAGTATGCGTTGGCGTAGCCAGGAAGGGGGGTTTTGGGGTTCACCCCACCTCCCGAAATGAAATCCGGAATTTAGTGACAGATTTTTTAAATTTGATTTTGTTTATTTTAGGATAGATTTTAATACTAAACCATCACTTTCCCCAGTGCAGCCAAGGGATTTTGAGTTTAAAACACCCTACTTGGCAGTTACATCCCCCCCCCTCTTCTATATACAAAAAAATAATGTTAATGAATTCCCCAATTCCAAGAGCATAGCTAAAAAGGGGGGGGGTGATTTTAAACCCCCCACTTCAATATAAAACTATCCATAATTAGTCACCCGATTCTATGAGTGTAGCCAAGAGAGGTTTTGTGTGTAAACCCCCTCCAGCGGGGTTTGCAGCTAAAAAACACCTTTTCAATATAAAAAAAAGCAAATTACACAATCAAAATTCTATGAGCGTAGCCAAAAGGGGTTTTGAGTTTAAACCCCCTACAGCGCGGTTTGAAGCTAAAAAATACCTCTTCAATATAAAAAAAAAGCAAATTTCGCACTCAAAATGCAATGAGCGTAGACAGAGGGGGTTTTGAGATTAAATACCCCTTCAGGGGGGTTTGATGCTAAAAAAAACCTCTACAATAGAAAAAAAGCTAATTACACACTAAAAATTCTATGAGCGTAGCCGATCCAAGGGATTTTGAGTTTAAACCCCTCTCCTCTTTTTTTGAAAGTTTAAAACCCCTCCAAATGGTTTTCAAGTTTTGAGATTAAAATCCCCCTACAATGAGTTTTGAGGTTGAAAACTTCTCTCTTCAATTTTTTCAAAAGTAAACTAAATTCACCAAATTCTATACGCGTAGCGAAGGGGGTTTTTAAATTGTTAAAAAAAACTCCAGAAATTTTTAGTTTACCCCCCCCCCCCCACATAGATGATTTTCACAGTAAAACTTCCCTTTTCGCTATAAAATCTAAAGCAAACCTACAGTCACCTAATTCCAAGAGCGTAGCCAAGAGAAGTTACAAATTTCTACCATTAATAAAGTGCAGAGAATAGTTATCTGCCGAAATTGAAAAACACTAAATGTATCTCAACAAAGATGGCTAAGACGTGTTTTAGGAGTCAGTTTTAGAGATCGGGTCTCAATCAAAGAAATCCTATGCCGAACTGGGAGTCGACCCCTTAGTAAGGTTGTGACAGAGCGTCGCATGAGGTTTGCGGGACATGTTCTCCAACAAAATGAATTACGCATAATAAGACTTGTGATGACATGGTGGCACTAGCGGATCCAGAACTTTGGAGTGGGGTGTGGCGATCTTTTTCCAAACCCTAACCCTAAAGGGGAGGTATCCCTAGAGAAAATCGAGTTTTGGGTCTAGGATATCGATTTTTAAATAATAACATAATTAAGTAGATCAATCATTTTTCATTACATTACAATCATTTTTATTGCTTAAATCTGTTTCTAAAACATGTTTTTTTTTAATGTTTTTGTAAGGGTTATGAGACAAAATCTTAATAAAATTTATACTTTAAACTCATTTTTCTCAAAATGTTAGTTTTTGCACATGTCATTATACCTTACTAGGAATTTCTCCTAAACTACTTGATAGATTTTGATGAAATTTGAAACACTTCTTAAGGACATCATTTACTTTACTCGTACAATGAGTTTTTTTCAATATTTTATTTACTTTTTTTTAAAAAAGTAATTTTAATTAATATTTATCCTGTTTTTAAGGTCTAAAATATACTAAAAAAACAAAAATTTGTAAAAAATTTAACATACTTAAATCTTTAATTCTGACGTTGCATCAATTTAGAGGATCGTTTTTTCTTATATTTTAATTCAATTTCATCTATTTTTGATCAATAGTTTTTACAAAATTCTGAGTTTTAATTTGTATATAATAAACAAGATGGCCGCCGTTACCATGGCAACCATCATTCAAAAAAAATTTTTTTTAGTATTATTTATTTTAGAATATCATTATATGTAACCATAACAAATTTCAAAGGCCTAGCTTTAGAAATAACAAAAATAAGATTTTCAGGGATACCTCCCCTAAAGTCGAGTAAACCCTAACCCTATGCATAAACGTGCGTACAGCATATATATATATATGTGTGTGTGTGTGTGTGTGTGTGTGAATAAAATAGAGCAGTGTTTCTCAACCTTCGGCGAAAAAATAAAAAAGTCA
Organism: Biomphalaria glabrata; assembly: GCF_947242115.1. Lineage (NCBI taxonomy): Eukaryota > Metazoa > Mollusca > Gastropoda > Planorbidae > Biomphalaria > Biomphalaria glabrata. The sequence goes on from NC_074712.1 coordinate 27,180,696, forward strand.
TGTTGAGGCCTTTCTCTTGCAAGCTTGGGGGTTTGGGGGAACGCTGTAAGATTCCCCCAGTGGGGTTCTGGGCGAAACCCCGACGCAAAAAGCGTTTTCTTGCATTTTTCACTGCAGAAACTCATCCTTCTGACATCTACAGCTCATTATTTATCAGTGGGGTTCGGGGCGAAGCTCCGACGCCAAAAGCGTTTTCTTGCATTCTTCACTGAAGAAACGCATTCTCCTGACCTAAAGCTCATTATTCATCCTATTTTATAGGACCTTTTGAATAATGTTGAAAAATATTCTAATATAAATATTTACGCCCTTAATACATTGCAAATAAAACCGATTTGTTCCTTGAAAAAATAAGATACCCCACATCTTTAGATTAAGGCTTTGAGGATCGCCGCCGAAAAAAAGTTATTCGATAAATAATATTCAATAAAATACAAGCATAAATTGTGAATTATAGTCCAAAACTTATTTAACTAGAAAAATATCAGATTAAGTAAAGGTTGGAAAAAGGCGACTAGAAAAAAAATTATTTGGGTTTAGAACTCATCTCATTCGTGACTCTTATACTGAAAAAATTCGTTTGAATTAAAACTTTTCCAAAGCAAAGTCTTTCTTAAAATAATTAAGATAAATTCATGTGAAATTACATAAACTCTGTCTGGAAAGGGGAGGGGGTGATAAAGTGAAAATGATTAATCCTCACTCCTTTTTATAATTTCTGCTAATGATTGCATTTGGCATTAAAGAATAGGGTTGGGGCGACTCGATATAAGAATTTAACTTTATAGCATGTATAAATTATATTAGTGACAGATTTTTTTTTTATTTTGTTAATTCTTAACTATAATACAAAAAGAAAAGTATTGGTTTGTCCCATGGGGGGAAGGTGATTGCATGTATCGCCCCTCCCACCTGGTACAACCTTTTTTTTCATTTTATATTTACTAATGATACAATTTGAGATTAGAGTGTTGTGCGACATAATATACAATGGGCTCACGTAGTTTATATTATATACATATTCAACTAATTTTGTTCACATACAATGATTTCTCCATAAAAATAGGACCGCCCTCCCCACTCAGAGGGCTAGAGTGGGGAGGGCAGTACATGCAATTGCCCCCCCCCCCCCACCCCACCGAATCGGCAAAAATACCTGAAGGAGAGCGACATAATATAAAATGTATATATTAATTCAACTAATTTTGTTCACAAACTATGATTTCTCCGAAAAGTAGGACCGCCCCCCCCCACTCAAAGGTTTTAGGTGGGAAGGGCAGTAGAGGTATTCGATCCCCACCCCATCGGCCAGGAGGGGAACGACATCATATAAAGATCGGTTAAAATACCAATAACAAGTTTTAATCATACAGATATTTAATTGTTTCTGTTAGCAAGCTGTGATTTCTACACTTAAATTGGACCGCCCCCCCCCACTCGAAAGTTTAGGGGGGGGGGAAATTGATGCCATTGCCCCCTCCCGACCCCACCATGTCGACCAACATGCTAGAGGGGTGGGGGGCGAATTAATCTAAAAATAGATTTAAATATAAATGATTAGTATATATTATTAAAATAAGTAATAAATTCGTATACAAATTGTGTGAATTCTATACTAAAATTCGTCCGCCCCACCGCCCCTTCGCGCTGGATCCGCCAGTGCATGGTGGCCATTACGAGGAAAACGCAAACAGGAACATCCTAGTATAACTTGGCGCCATATTTTCATGGAGGTCCTCAGGGCAGGTTGGAAGAGGCTTTAGACATTGCCAGTGACAGATTTTTGTGGAAGCAGCTTGCAGCCCAATGCGCCGAATGGCGCCTGAGGATCTAAGTAAGTAAGAATAGTAGATTAGGTTTATGAAATAAAACTTTTTAATAGCAGGATAATGCACTGTAGCTATCTCAATACCGGAAATAGTGTTTGGAGGCGAGGATTAATTATGTTTACACACACGCATATATATACTAGCCGGACATTACCCGCGCCTGCGGGCCTTAGTTTGTGTTTACTAATCTATCTGATTGAATTTAGATGTATTTTAAACTTAGCTAATTATCCTTTCAAGTTTTTCTCTTTCGCTACGAAAATAAAAGTAGTTTCGCGAAAATGGGTTTACCCGAAGCCGATACATTAATAACTATTAAAATCGAAAGACGCGATAGATGAATAGGATATAAAGTACAATTAAAACGAGTTTACCCAATTTGTTAAATGAATGGGATTATAAAGTAAGTCAGGACGTCTGAATTCACAGATATATGGAACGAATTGATGTAGAAATGCTTTTGAAACACAAAATTGAAGGTTAATTTTATTACGTAATGAAATCAATAAACTATCTTTAGTATTTTCATGTGTCAAAGTAAAAAACTATCTGCGCAAAGTGTAGTTCTTCAAATTAGATCTAGATCTAGATCCTTTTGATCTTTTCTTATGTAAACATGGCCTAGATCGATGAAGTTATAATGCTTTCACAGAGTTGGTCAATTTTCTTTTTTGAGGGTCTTAAGTGTGATTTAGGGCTACAATACATACACTACGGTCTAAGTTAGTACCCAAGGAATATTTCTGCCAAGTTGTATCAAGATCGGTCAAACGGTTTTGATTTCTATTCGTAACATACATACATACATACATACATACATGCATACATACATACGCCTTACTTTCTACTTAATAGTATAGATATATATTGCCACCAAACCCCATCCCCCCGAAAAGAAATCCTGGCTGTCAGTGTGTATACTAGGCTGTCAGTGTGTATACTAGGCTGTCAGTGTGTATACTAGACTGTCAGTGTGCATACTAGGCTGTCAGTGTGTATACTAGGCTGTCAGTGTGTATACTACGTAATTCTTCAAAATGACTATAAACCATAGAAACTCAATCTTTACATTTACAAAACTTTCAGTTCAAAACAAGAAAGCTACAGAGTCTAATAGTGTCTCAATATTGCTTAGTTTTCAGTTTCAATATATTAAAGGGGCAGAAATGTTTACAGCTGCTATTAAAGTGTCATCAGATGTAAAGTGTGATATAGCAAAGAATGGCTTCAATACAGTTCGAGTGACACCAGCAGTGAATGTGTTGGACGGTAATGCATCCAGAGAGCATTCTTTTCAATTAGTATATCTCATACGTGCAATCCACAAAGTTCATGGGTTATAGGTCATGAATCGATTCTGTGACCTCATTCCTACCTATTCCAGAGACGGAGTCAGGTCAAAGAAAGTCACAGGAAAGTCGTTAGTTACCTCCCTTAAGGTATTACAATATAAGTCAGGTGTTTAAAGAATTTTTCTGCTAACTGTGACTTCTAAAAAAATATACCTGTTTGATGGCCATGTCCATCATCATTTTCTTGTTTGTTATGTTTTCTTTAGTACTAGACATGTTATTGAGGACTAACAGAGCTCTTACTCTATAGACCAGGCATGTAATCTTTGATTGTAAACATCATCATAAATATAAAATCGTCACAAAAAAGTAGGCCCTAAAAACAGCAGTTTCATCATTGTATTTCTTTTATTAAAAGAAAACAACATGAAATCATTACAAGAACTTTGCTTATCAGTTGGCTGTTTCAGACGTATTTGGTACTGCTGTAGTAGGCTGAGATGAAGTCTTGTGGAAGTACAGTTGGTAGACCCTTTTAGTACAGATGTACGAGAGAAAGATTGACACGCCTTGAAGTCCGTTCAACAAAATTGAGATCATTCTGCACAGGAGACGAACCAGAAGAAACATATGCATTATGTCACAAATACACCTTTATTTTTTTTCTTTTGGAAGTTCAATTTGTATTGACTATTTGTTACAAACCTTTTAGAAAACTTGACATAGGCCTATACATTTTCATTGGTATAATATTGATATAATATTGGTATAATATTGGTATAATATTGGTATAATATTGGTATAATATTGAAAAAGTATTTTAAAAATAAAAACAAAAAAAAATACAATTATAATAAACTAAATCTAGGATGTTTGTCATATCATTTCTTATTTTACAATATCTCTAGTCAAGTCGGATCTCAAAAACGGCTCTAACAATTTTCCTAGAAATTTAATAGTCGTTTCATATCGCTGAGAAAATAATTACTAGCTTGTTGGCCACAAGTGGAAAATCGTTTGACCGTGATGCGTTTTTTTTTAAAATCTAAGATTCATTAAAAGGGATTTCATAGAAAAATGTAAAAGAAGTTTTGTCTATTTCTTAAAGAGTATTTGAAATGTTTTTCTTGTAAGTTTTCAATGAACGCTACTTCAGATGTTGTGTCCCAAATGTGAAACACGTTTTAGTTATTCATTGAACTGCACAAAGCATGAAATATGTTTCTTTATAGTTCAATAAATAATGATGTATCGTTCCTTAAATTTTAACTTGTACACATATAACAATCTACATTCCCTCAAACACTAAATACTAGAATATTTTACCTCATCGCATCATTATCTACTGCCTCAGCAACAATGGTCACAATCCAGTAAATGTTAGTTACAGATGATAGCTTGACATAAAGGAAAAGATTTTTGAACTGGTCTCTTTTGAAACCATCGAACGTTACAAGTGTATTGACTCTGTGAATACTTGCAACTGTTAGTGCCAGAAATGTTAAGTTACACAAGGCAACCAAACTTACTGGAGCTACCACCGAGATACCTAAAATAAAATACATTGTTTCAAAAGGTAACTGAAGCTACCACCGAGATACCTAAAATAAAATACATTGTTTCAAAAAATAACTGGAGCTACCACCGAGATACCTAAAATAAAATACATTGTTTCAAAAAATAACTGGAGCTACCACCGAGATACCTAAAATAAAATACATTGTTTCAAAAAATAACTGGAGCTACCACCGAGATACCTAAAATAAAATACATTGTTTCAAAAAATAACTGAAGCTACCACCGAGATACCTAAAATACAATACATTGTTTCAAAAGGTAACTGAAGCTACCACCGAGATACCTAAAATACAATACATTGTTTCAAAAGGTAACTGGAGCTGCCACCGAGATACCTAAAATAAAATACATTGTTTCAAAAGGTAACTGGAACTGCCACCGAGATACCTAAAATAAAATACATTGTTTCAAAAGGTAACTGGAACTACCACCGAGATACCTAAAATAAAATACATTGTTTCAAAAGGTAACTGGAACTACCACCGAGATACCTAAAATAAAATACATTGTTTCAAAACGTACTATAAAAGATATTGTTTCAAAACATGTCTGTAAAATATATCTTTGTGTATAAGATACAAATGTTACAAACCTATTAAAAATGCGGAGTCCAGATAACAAGAATGCTTGCCATAGCCAACACTGCCAGTCGTCCAATAGGATGAGCAGATACTTACAGCCACTATTGAGAGTGGACCAATCAATGACAGCGGCACAAGTTTCATGACACGAACACATTGGGTATCACGTTTGGATAATTGGTTTGGAATCTTGGCAGTAAAAACTCGAAACATGTGAAGACTGCACAGGAAACTCCAAGTGAAGTGCCACAGCCACAAGAAATGTGTCACAATACCAGTATATGTACACAGGACACTAGGTCCTTGTCTGTAGATAGTTATATAAAGTTTAACTAGGTTACAAAATCTGAAATATATGGTCTATCATTCTATATATTGAAAAAAAGAAAGAAGAGTATGTAATAAACTGAACGCTCTTTAATCTATGTTTTGTTAAATCCTAATTCAAATTTGTTATTGCAAGTGGTGACTAGCAATGTATAAACCCTAAGCTATAATGTAACCTGTTTGTTGAAAACTGTCCAATCAACAAGTAATTAGCATTTAAATAGAGAGAGAGAGAGAGAAGTGATAATTCCTTTTACAATTATTAATAAAAGTCATACATTGTTATGTCCATGATTTTTTTGTGTTTATGGAATAACAAATTATTTACAAAAAATAATTATTATAAAAATAATAATACTCAATGAAACAAGAATCGACCAAACACTGTAGAAGGATTGAAGTAGAAACTTGATCGTATATTCATTGGGCCTGAGAAACATATCTCTTTCCAATGTACGCAGAAAATTATTTTTCCTTTGTTAAATAGAAATAGGGAATGTTTTTGTTTTTATTTTATAAGGAATTTTTTTTTTCAAATCATTGTAAAAAAAAAATTATGTCCGATCGTCCAATGAAAACAACAACAAACCAATTCTTTTTTTTTTCTTTGATATATTGAAAAACAAAATAATTCTGTATATGATGAGGTTAAGTGGAGCCTATAGGTGAGAAAAAACATTTCTATTTTATCCTAAAAGGCTGCAATAAAATTTAAAAAGTATTTTGTATTGGGACTCAATTGTTTAAGTTATAGGGTTGTTCATTGCAGGTGTAATGCAGAAATCTTTTGTTCAATTGGCCCAATAATTGAGAATGTAAGTGTAACATTTGAATTATAAACATCCTATAACTAAAGGAACATTGAATGTTCTTTTGCATTGGCTTAAGAATTGTACAGCAACTTATTGATAGTGGCTACCATGAGTTGTGTATTAAAAATAAAACTTACATGTTGGAGGTGACACTAAGCGCCAACTGTGCAAGAAGCAAACTTAAACTAAGACAAATATTGTTTATGCCAGGTACAGTTCTCAGCTCAGAAAATCTAAGGTACGTAATCAAAGTCAACAGAAGACATAACTCTGAGGCACACATACACGAGTACGTCAAAATATTTAGAGCCACGCTTATTAGCTTCATTAAGTAACTTGATTTGTTAGATTTGTTGAAATACTTATCTAGGACATTAAGACATATGTGTAATTCCCTCTGTTCAGTCACCTCCATGCTATTAATATCAGACACAGTAGAAATGTTTATCTTGGTCCCACCAACATCTAAAGTCACCATAAGATTATCTACTTGGTTGGTTCTGTTCCACTCTATCGTAAAGTTATCTTGTTGAAATGTGAGAAAACAGCAAGTCAGAGTTGAGGACAGAATAATGTTATGCTGGAAACCAAAATACAAAGAATTATAGAACGTCAGATTTACGGACATCTTTTCACGCTTTGGCCATATCAAGCTATTTATAGAACTGTAATAGCCGTAGAGCTCATTGGTTAAAAGATTGTTTAAGACAAAGACATTGTCTTCTTCACGATGTTCCCCGAAGAAAATGTCTAAAGCAATGTTCTCAAAAGAATCTCTAGCTAGACGTCTTGAGGCTAGAACAAACAAATCCAGCCATAAGACTGGAGTCACCTTGTCAGTGAGATTAACATCTACCTCCTGGACTACTCCTAGTTGATAAGAGTAGCCGTCACTTATACTGGAGACATCTTTTGTTATCTGAGGAAAAAGGATTAGTCAGATCTATTACACATGAATTGCTTTCATAAAGAAAATATATTTGATCAGTTTGAAGTTAGTGTAAAGAAGGTGAGATCAGCTGAAACAAAATATTTGGTCATTTGTGGATGAAACTCAGGTCATTGTTGTCCATTTGTGGATGAAACTCAGGTCATTGTTGTCCATTTGTGGATGAAACTCAGGTCATTGTTGTCCATTTGATCTGGGAGTATTGTTAGAAGGTGAGGGAGAACCAGTGGAAGAGTTGTTTACAATGGATGCTAACAATCCTAAAATATCATTAAAAGGCCGCTGAGCTACAAAAATTTGATTCAATTAGCCGCTACAATCCCAAGAAATTTTTTTCCTCGTTGAGACCCTACGAATAGTTGTTTTAAAGGCCGCTAAAACCCCACAAAACATTATTTGAAATGGCCTCTGAAATTTCATGTTAAAATGTTTTGAATATTGTTACTTAAGGCAGAAATTTTAGATAGTATACGATTTGAAACAGCTAGACTTGGTTTATAACAGGCCACATTGTCAGCTGAGATCACAAAAGTATATATATATATATATATATCAGTGGCGTAGCAAGGTACCTGTGGGCCCGGGTTCAAGAACATCTTGGTGGGCCCCCCTCCAGCAAGTAAAACAAATTCAGTGTGACAAAAATGAGTAATCTAAATGTAAAGACATTCCAATGTAAAGATCGTACCTTTTTCTTTAAAAAATAAGTAATTCGAATGGATGGTTTTAAGGTCATACGATATGAATGTGTGGGTATTGCATCGTATTGGTTTCAAAATCAACCACCACTAGAAAAGAAAAAAAAAATTCAAATGGATGGTTCTGAGGTCATACGATGTGAATGTGTAGGCATTGCACTGTATTGGTTTCAAAATCAACCACCACTAGAAAAAAAAATAAATTCAAATGGGTGGTTCTGAGGTCATACGATGTGAATGTGTGGGCATTGCACCCTATTGGTTTCAAAATCAACCACCGCTTGAATCCGCTGTCAGAATAATTTAAATCGGCACTCCAAGAAAATATTTAATATTTATATTTCATTTGTCCTTGACAAAATCTGTTTAGTATGGGGAATGGAACCCAGGACTTGCGTGTCAACAATCAGTCATTCTAATATGTGCAGCATTTTGTTTTTGAAATAAATGATTCAGTCTTTTACAAAACCTAGATCTGAATGTGTCTAACATGTTGGTTCTAGAATCTATTTTATTTCTTTTCTGTTCTGAATCTGAGCTACTGCTTTTGGAGATTTTGGAGAGTATGGCCTCATGACAAATCTACCCACTGTCTCGCGCCCCCAGCCCCTCCCCACCTCCGAGTTGCTGTCGGTGATAACGTTTAGAAGCTTAACGTGTAGGACAAAAGGTTGGTTGCCACCTAGAGCCAACGAGTTACTCCTGCCCGAGGGAGAAGGAAAACTCAGAATTCAAACCTCTGCTGCCTCCAGATAAATATGATTTTTAGATCAAGGTATACTTGATATGAGATACAGTGCGCGATTTTTTTTTCCTCGGCGCTATTTTAAAGACACCATTTTGTCAGCGCTACTTTGTTGTACGAAATTTTGGTATGTAACCCAATTTCAGTTATGTGTGCTTCTTAAAACAAGATTAATTCTAGCCAGTGCTATTTATTATGCAAGTCCATCCTCGGTATGAGCATGAAAAGAAACACATAATGTTGTTGTCTCTTTGTTTCAAGTCTAAAATTTTACAAATCATATAATGTTCACGTCGGATCTATTCAGCCAAGGTTAGCAGGCAGGAGCTTTTGATTGGATTGTAAACTATCGCAGCAGGGCCGGATTTAAGAGAGGGCAGAATAGAGACGCTTTGAGTAGAAGACTCGACGACCATTTTCCTTGTAATTAAACGTTTTAACGGATTACTAAAGTGATATCCAAATCTTTCAAGAGCGGACTCGCATGTGTGTTATAACTCTTGATTGGAGCATATCAATTTATCGAATGTGATAGCAGAAACATTAGAGACTGAATTAGACAGAGCTTAAGGGACCATAAAGACAGGCTCGAGCTAAATGGGAGATGGCATAAACACGTCTTGGTGTTGGACCGAATTGATGTTGGAAATCAAGTGCCAGTGCTTCTTGTGACTGAATTAGAGACAGTATTATAAGCGCACATTCTTAAAAACACGGGATAAAACGATATTATTAATTAATATCTATTCGTTTTAAGACACATTAGGAAGTAATATGTAAGCATGTAGTTTAAATATTGGATTATTAGTGTTAGGTTAAATTTTAATTTAGGTGATGGCCAGAGGCGGTAGATCTCTACGATCTATACGACGTAACTACTGCCTGCTAAAAAGTAAATATCACACTAGTACTCCGGGTTCAAGAACATCTTGATGGGCTCCTCTCCAGCCAATAAGACAAACTTAGTTTGTGACAAAAAATGAGTAATCTAAATGTAAAGACATTCCAATGTAAAGATCGTACCTTTTTCTTTAAAAAGTAATTATCTCATAACGTTTGATTCAGTTAGGACTGCATATAAATTTCTTAAAAGTCAATGTTCTTACTACTTCTTTACAGAGTTAAACTACTTCAAAGTGTTTCAAATGAACAAAAAAACGTTCTACCTAAGTTCTAATGTGGGCCCCAACTGACCTTGAGCCATGAGCCCAAGCGTAATGATCTCCTTCGCGCTATGGTTGCTACGCCACAGCTGTTGGCCCCTATTGCTTGTGGGTCCGGTTTCACTGAACCCCTTCGCGCCAAGGATGTTACGCCACTGAATATAATATATATATAATATATATATATATATATATATATATATATATTGTCTCATAGATTTTAAAATCCTGCCAGTGCTTGTTTGTGATTAATTAAGTCCTAAAGTTATTGTTATAACCCTGCCATGCACACCGCCACCCAAGCTAGTGCAGAAGGTGCGCACTGTTGAGAGACAAGACTGAGAAGGTGCGCACTGTTGAGAGACAAGACTGAGAAGGTGCGCACTGTTGAGAGACAAGACTGAGAAGGTGCGCACTGTTAAGAGACAAGACTGAGAAGGTGCACACTGTTGAGAGACAAGACTGAGAAGGTGCGCACTGTTAAGAGACAAGACTGAGAAGGTGCGCACTGTTGAGAGACAAGACTGAGAAGGTGCGCACTGTTGAGAGACAAGACTGAGAAGGTGCGCACTGTTGAGAGACAAGACTGAGAAGGTGCGCACTGTTAAGAGACAAGACTGAGAAGGTGCGCACTGTTGAGAGACAAGACTGAGAAGGTGCGCACTGTTGAGAGACAAGACTGAGAAGGTGCGGACTGTTAAGAGACTAGACTGAGAAGGTGCGCACTGTTGAGAGACAAGACTGGGAAGGTGCGCACTGTTAAGAGACAAGACTGAGAAGGATGTTGGCATTACAAAGAAGAAAACGAAGTTCCGCGCAAGTCTAGAATTTATGGAGAGACTGTGCTCGAGGCAGATGTTATTATTATGTGTTTGTGATGTGATGTTATGTTAATAAACATCAATATCGTTGAGTTACCTCCTTTAAATTATCATGATATTCTTGTCTAAACATAAGAATAAATTATTAATTAATTTACTAAATAAGTTAGGTGTTAAATTTTCTTCCTCTAACTGTGACTTTTAAAAAATACCTGTTTGATGGCCATGTCCATCATTTTCATTGTTGTCATGTTTTCTTTATTACTAGACATGTTATGGAGAAATAACAGAGCTCTTACTCTATAGACCAGGCCTGTAATGTCTGTAAATATGGAAGAACAAGTTCCATTCGTTAAAGTCTTGCCTGGAGAACATCGCAACTGGAGACAGTCTCCCTATGACAAGCAAAGTATAACAGAAATAAACATATCAGGCGAACTTCATTCCCAATCTAAAACAGATTACTTGATATATATATATATATATATATATATATATATATATATATATATATATATATATATATATATATATATATTGTTATAAACCTGGTGGTGGCACAGATGGGGGTAGTGGTGTGTGTGTGAAGTCAGACGACGTAAATCGCCTCAGGCCAGCGCTAGACGAGCAGTCAACAATGACGAGTTACGACGGTCAGCCAAGACGGTTCGAGAAGGATCGGCGTCGTGAACAGAGCTCAGGAGCGTCACGAGGGCTGCAGTCATGTGATAACTAGAATGGTTGTGTGATCTTGCGTTCAGTTCTAGAAGGCCAGCAGGGACCCTATATAAAGGGCGAAGGTATCGGAGACCAGGAGTCATGACTCCTCGATCTACAGTTCGTTACGACGGCTCAGTACAAGTCCGAGACGAGACGGGGAGACCAGCGCAAGAAATGATACGGAGATATATTTGTACAGTCTTGTGTTACGTGCTGCCAATTGTGCAGTATTGGCTGTTTTTTATTGACATTAAACTATTACTTTATTTGGAGCCCTGAGTTGTCAAGTACTTTCTTATGGTGCAGTTTATAGAGAGCCTGGAGAGGGAGACTAGTAACAATATATATATATATATATATGTTACGAATCTCACTATCCAGGCTCTCTAAAAACTGCCCCATACACCACCAACTTAAAGAACTTGACAACTCAGGGCTCCAAAGTAACGTAACACTTTAATAGTTGAATAAATAACAGCCAATACTGTAAATTGGCAACACGTACACTGTACAAATATCTCTCCGATAACACCGTTCCGCCGTATAAACTCTTGCACTGGCCTCTCCGTCTCGTTCCGGGCTTGCACTAGGTTCAACAGTTCAGGACTGACTTCACACACTAGGCTCGTTGTGTCGGACTCGATCGCAGACCAAGATCAAGACGCCAGTCGTCTCAACTGTACTTGACAGTACTCCTCACTGAACCGTCGTAATGCTCCGTACAGAACCACACCGCTGAACTGTGCTGTAGTCGACCGGACTGTAGTGAACCGGGCTCTGAACCCCTGCCGTGAACCGTCTTGACTGCGACACCTCCGCTCTTATATAGGGTCCCTACTGGCCTTCTCGAACCGGACAGAACGCCGCTCGACGTTTCTAGGTGGTCAGATGACTACAACTCTCGTGACGCTCCTGCGCTCTGTTCACGACGTCGATCCTACCCGGACCGCCGTCGATCCTTCCCGAACCCGAACCGCCGTGTGACACTCGTCTCGGCTGACCGTCGTAACTCGTCACGGTTGACCGCTCGTCTATCGCTGGCCTGGGGCGATTTGCGTCGGCTGACTACACTCACACCACTACCCCCGTCTGTGCCACCACCAGGTTTGTAACAATATATATATATATAATTATGTGTATTTATATTTGTTCTATGTTAAAATTTTATATAATATCTATAAGAAAGAAAAGAGAAATGACATTGCTCGGAGAAGCCCAAGTCGTCTCGTTACAAGTATGAACTAAAGTATTTTCCTGTTCTTGGTCTATATCATGAAAATGTATCAACATCTGGTAGAGAATATTTGTGTTGTGTCCAAAGTCATCCACACAAAATGCTTCATTTAGAAGAAAGGGATATGTCATCTAAACACAGAAACAAAGGAAAATATAAAAATAAAAAAGAAACAAAAATAAAAGCTTATCTAAAATGAGTAATTGCTGGAATAAGCCCCCTTTTTTTCTATATAAAAAACATGATTACCTATTATTATATAACTAATAGATTAATTTCTGAATGTTTGATGTATTTTCATCGATTATGCATAATTATTCAAAATTTCAACTTCAACTGATAATGAAGAGAAAAGAGAAAAAACGAGTACAAAACGTAATGAGGTGAATAATTCCATATATACAGTCAAATCTCTCGATGAGCACCATTTATTCCCCTTTTTTTTTCCCCTATACACAATAATTAATTACCAGTAATTAATTGATTAATTTTTTAATTCATTTATATTTTGTTAAGTTTCATAGCATGAACAAAATTTGTACCAGACAGACAGAGTTGATATAAGCTTTGTATAAATGAGTTTCCTGCAATGTGTTCCATAGTAAGACATATCATTACAATTCCAATAAGCTTAATATTTAAATGAAAAAATTGTATTTCGAACTTTCAACATAATTTAGCCGTAATAGTGGATTTGTCCAGATGCCAAAGTTGTTCTTTTTTTTAATCAATCTAAAAATAGGACAGTGTAACAGATATGCTTTCCACAAGCATTATTAACATCAATTCAATCGCTATGTCGCCCTCACTGCCATAGAGGAATGCAGCTTGGCAGAAGATTGACAATCAATATGACAGCTGGAAAGCTCTGACATAGATAGCGGGACACATTTGAGACCCAAAGAAAAGCCATTGCAAAAAAACAACAACAACAAAATGGCGAGGGCAAATAAAATCTTAAAATGATCCCATGACAGAAAACAGCTAAGACGTGTCCAAATATATTTACTGACTAGTTACTTACCAAATCACAAATGGAGCAAAAAATATTTTTGTAATATGTATTTCTATATAAACTGTATATCTGATACTTTGTGCCGTTGATTTGATCGCATGCCTCTACAATATCTGGATCAATCATTTTCCGAGGATCATCTTTATCACATTGATTGATCTGGTATTGACTGGACAATTTAAAAAAAAAAAAAAAAAAAAAAAAAAAAAAAAAAAAAAAAAAAATTTACCAGGTACAGATTTATACAGTTTTCAAACAGGTCTATATAAAAGGTATTACACATTACAAATTACATTTTTTAAAAAGTTCATTACACTTGCTATTTGTACTTTAACAATCTTTTGAAGATAAAGAAATAAAATATCAAAAAATATGTTTAAAACAAGACAACTCCTTTATACAGCTTATACAGCGATACTTTGCTGTTAATTACTATCGAATGTTAGATTTTATTTTTAAAAAGTAACATCTTGTTTCACCCCGCCCCATCAACCGAGAAATACAAATTGGTGAAGCTACTGTATAAGTTTAGTTGAGTTTTTACAATTCTCACGATCTTAGAGAGACGAAGCGGGAGCAATGTTCTAGAACGTCTGGTAATTGTTTAAACTCTTTTATGAATGGGACCAACATGTATCGATTCCCAAAGACGTATTCTAGGTCAAGATTATCTATCCTTTAGCTAAATTAATTTTTTTTTAAAATTTTGAACCACTATAACAGTAAACTAGAGTTTTCCCAGTGTGTCCAAATTTAATATATAATTCTCTTCATCACCCAACCATCCGAAACACCCTGCTATCACGCCGAGCCTTTAACCCTCGGTGAAAAAGTCATGAAAAGATAACTCTTTTATTTCTGCAAGTCAGACTAGAGTTACCCCACGTAACTTACGCGGCGAAAAAAAAAAGGGGGTGGGAGAACAAGTAATCTTTTTTTTTAGACGTTACTTCAAAAAAGAAGATGATTACGTCCTACGCGTTTAGTCATGCATATTAACCAATGACCTAAATTTTGCTAAGTCACTGGTTTTCCTAGCTAACTCAGGAAACCTATTCCATGCTCTAATAGCACTAGAGAAAGAGGAGCATTTGTTTCAATTTGCCCTAGCATATGCAACGAGGAATGTTCCTCTGTATTCACCCGTCACTAAATAGCAAGGGCGGACTTAACCATTGCGGGATCCTATGCGAAACGAATTGCGCAAGGCCCAGTTTGGGTAGGGATACGGATAATAAGTGAAAATTAAGAGTTTGTATTAGAAAATAAATTCGTCTTTGCATTTAATTCATTCTTTACTACGTGCAGAATTACTTTAAGAGCCTTGCGTGTAGCAAATCATACAGTATATCATAAGAATTCTGTTTCCTATATAGATCACGCTCAATAGCAAGAATTACCAAATGTTTCAATCTATCTTTGAGAATTGTTGACCTCAAGTAATTTTTCATTAGTTTTAGGCGCAAGAATCTTCTTTCACCAGATTTTACAATTACGGTATAGTATAATGTAGTTTTTTTATCGTGCGTAGGATTCCATATTGAATGACACTCCAAAATGACAATTTTGGTCTATATATTTCAGGAGATTTGCATGAGCATTCAAAAGATTTTAATCATTTTTGGAGATTTCTAGGACTTTTTCGTATATTTTGCATTTTCAGGAGATTTCCAGGAGCTCTTGGTAAATCAGGAGACCGCTGGAAATCTGTTATACGTTATAAAATGATTTAATTCAATAATTTACACATACAATTAGCTGGGGCCTATGAAAGTGCGTTCGGCTACGCCGCCGGTCAACTAGTAGCTATAATTCTTTTCCCAAAGATATACTTCAATTTTATTTCTAGGGAAGTCGTTAGATCGTTTTCGAGAAGCTGACTCGAGCAACTACAATAAATTCAGCAATCTGATAATTTATAGAGTAATATAGATACATTTCTAACATAATTTTTTTTTTATTCAAAGAAGCCTCGACATGAATAATAGTTATGTCAAACCACAGTTTATAAAATCAACATCTAACCTGAATTGTCCATCGTAACAAGATAGTGGCCTTAAGTTTGGTTGAAACTTCTGATAAATATGACAATGCTTTGGGTCTAACAACATCAGTCTAATGAGATCATTGATGCTCTCTGCCATGTAGACCAGCATATAACTTGTACATGAGACGTTAAGGTCTAAACGTATAGGCTGCAAGACAACACAAATAACATCAAAAAATACTATTTTTAACAAGAAAAACATTTTAAAAATTCCTTTTATTTTAAAAGACAATAATCCATTTAACGACTTAAAATAGAATGAAATATACAAAATTAAAATTAAATTAAATGTTGGTTTAAATCGGGTATCGAACCCGTGACAATTGACAGAAACTTTTGCTTGATCGAACGATGTTACCCATTTGATGCAAACTTGAGCAATTCTTTGTTGGTACTTTCAATATATGGACATCTAGATCTAGACTAGCTTCTGATTTAGAACCCGTAGGACCTAATCTTAGTTCTAGATCTAGATCTACTTCTATATCTAGTACCTAAAAGTAATATACACTATATTTGCGCAAAGATATAAACAAAGCTTAGGTTTATCCTTTCAATAAACTTAAAGCAACTTTTAATTTAACAACCCTCAGTTCTCTTTACACAACCGTTGACTACGCGCCATCTTTTTAGTATTATTTAATAATTCCAATGGTAGGCCCTTAAATATAGACTTAGAACACGATGTGCAAATATTTTCTTGATGCCTGAACATTAATTTATTAAACTCTTGAATCAATAGTGCCAAACATTTGGAAATTCAAGGGCGCGATAGTCCTTTCAAAACCGTTGTTGCTTCTAGATCTAAGTCTAGACTCGCACCAAATTTTCAATATTTTGTTTTAACTTGAAAAATTATAACGTTCAAACTAGAGTTTTCCCAATGTGGCCAACGAGCTAGTAATTGTTTTCTCAGCGATATACATCAGCTTTTAAATTTCTAGGAAAGTCGTTAGAGCTGACTTTGAGATCAGCATTCCAGGTTCCTGGTTCCATGAAGTCCTTATTTGAATAGATCGGTATTGTTAAAAAGACTATACCTCTTTTATACAATTTATATTTAGATCTAAATCTCGAAGTTGCAAATTGTTCATGAAGATTAATATATTCAACTCTTCAAGAATACAATTCTAAATGCGGAAGAAAAGAAACATTTTAACAAGCGAAACATTGACACGAGAACTATAAGAAAACATTCGAATACAAAAGTGCCTCAAAACATCCAATCAAGAAATGTTTCTCAAATTCTGTCAACAACATGTACATCACTTACCATTGTGACATTGTGACACCTTGCACAGAAGTAATTGTAATAGACAACTTGAGTCTCGTTGTCTATCACCCTCATGTATGTGTCTAGAGTTGTCTCTGTCACATTGACATCTTCCAAACAAAGTCTTCTAATGGCTTCACTCTCATTGTAACTTGCAGGGCAGTCGCGGAGGTAGAGAAAATTAAAACTTGGGTTGGACTTTGAATCGCAATTCAGTTTTGACAACACTGTCACTGAAATAGAACGATTTGAAGAGCTCTGGGTGTCGGATATTTCCTCACAGCAGATGTCATAGATTTCACATGCCGGTTTTTGACATTCGCATTCCAAGCATTGAATGTTTGTTGTGTAACTTGGAGCCATTTTCTTGACTCCTTGATCACATCTATCAGCACAGAAGTTCTTGTGATAATCCACTGCAGACACGTCAGTTTTATTCCAAAGATAATAAACAGAAAGAGGATCATCATGATAATATAATTCCAAATTGGAGATACCAGGAGAGAATGGAATGGAACAGCTTGGTCTAGTTTTCAAAGAAATTCTGTTTACTAGACAGAGTAGAAGAAATAATTGTATCTGGAGTTGGAATTCTATCATATTTTACCTTTATTTTTTAAATCGCATAGATTTCCTTCCAAGGTACTTAAGACAAGTGTCTCTTGAAATATCAAGATATTTGCTCTTTTATTGCAGGTATTCATATAAAAAGAAGTAAAATTAATTAAATTAAAAGATTTATATAAACAGTAAATATTTTTAGATGATTTATAAAGGACATAATTTTTCAGACAGTTCAACACAAACTTTCTCAAAAACAAAATAAAAATGAAACGTCTAAAATATAAATACTAATTAATGATTGCGTCTCTTTAATAACATTTAACTTTAGCCCGGAGTTTTAAATAGAAAAAAAATGCGAAAAACACAAATTAAAAATTGACAGCAAAAACAAAAACAACAACAACAACAAAAAAAACAAGATGACACAGAGTGTTTGTGTTTCCACACAAATTCAGTGGCGGCCCCAAACTGGTCCACTCATGGGTCAAAATGTAGTTAAGAAATTCAAAACTAAAGATCGTTGTTTCGATATATTCAACACAAAGTTCAAACTGTTTATTCTCCCAAAGATTTATCTCCCACCCTTCATACAAAATGAGGGTTTGAGTGTCTCAATACTAGTCTAACCCTTTTAAATCTTGTTTTAGAAAATGTGTGAATATATCAACAATGATTGTGCATTCTTATTTTTTTTATTTCACAACTGTTTTTGGTGTTAACATTTTAGTAATAGATATTAATATTAGAACAGTAAGTTAAAAGATTACAACTCCAGCCTATCAAATAAAAAGCAAAGTTCCCATTTCAGAGTTTGTGATCAATGGAGCAGATGAGGTAAAGGACATCTGTTTCTGTGGCCAACAGTTAACGATGGTGTCATGTGGCAGCACAACGACCAGACGCTATTACTTTTCCCCAACTAATATCAGGTCTTCATTAGAGCTGAGTGGCGCTTTAAAGAATCCGAAAGGATAAAAAAAAACGGGACCTACGTTTGGATGCCAAGCGCTTTACCACTCAGCCACTGCGCCACCCTACCCCAGAGGTCGGCAACCTTTTGAGTCGGAAGAGCCAAACATTACAATTTACAAAATTTTAACGTTTTTAAAGAGCCACAAATTTTTTTCTTGCCAAACAATAAATAGTACTTGCATAAAGTTTTTTTGATTAAACAAAAAGGAATCTCTTTATTCATTAGAAATATATACATGATATTATTAGATAATTATTTACTATATAAGTATATAATTTAAACAATTAAACATTTACATCAAACACTAACTTGTACAATTGAACAAAGGAATTCAGTGGGATTTTTGGCTTTGCATATTTTTTAGAAAGTTTCGATACGTTTGTTCTTAATTTCAAACAAGACTCTAATTTTTTTTCGGATTCTAACTTTGCTTTTAATTAAAAGCATGCAAGAGAATACTTGCTCTCACGAATATGCCGATCCAAAGATAGTCAGCCTTCCAAAATGCCAACTTTTTTACCTAACTATAACAATCTGGAAGACTATTCCATGCGTCAAATGATAGAGCCTCATCTCGCGGCATTTCTTTTTAAGCTGTCCACTTTTGTTGCGTTACATACATTTTTGGACCTCCAACACTTCCAACTTGCTTTTCTACTCTGTCAATCTACCACGCCACTTTTGAAATCGATCAATTGCATTTCTAGAGATCCAGTATCAGTTCCAAATGGCTCAATGTGGATTTCATTACCATTTGTGTTGAGAGTATTTTTTTTAAATAAATGCTACAATTGTTTTATTTGTCTTGAATTGCTCAAATCTGTCAGTAAATTCATATTTGATATTTCTTGATAACTGTACTGAAGTAACTCGTGCCCACAGTAACACTGGTTTAAGCGCAATATTGCTGTACAAATTGAAAATGAAGCAATTGACCGCTCTGGATATCTTCTGCAAAAAAGTATTAATTTATCTTCAAAACAAATCAATTCTTCTACCAAAACAGGATGTATTTTCCTTTCCTTGCAGTTTTAGAATTAGTCTCATTCAATTTCATTGTTATAGTCACCATAAAAAAAATGCTTGCAACCATTTTTCGTTTTCTAATTCAGGGTGTTTTATGCCTTTATCATTTAGGGATGTATTTAATTTATTCATCACAAAGGAAAACGTTTCAACACTGTACCTTTGGAAAGCCATCGTCTATATTGGAAAGAAGAAGGTCGCGATACCGAGTCTTCGTTTCGTTCTTTAAACTGACAATGGTAGAGTGCTTTTGACAAGATGCTGTTAACAATCTTGATTACCAAATCTACAATTTCGTCTGGAAATGTTTGGACTCAAAGTGCTTCATGGTGTATTATTCAGTGAAACGTACGAATTTCTTGGTTTATTTTGCTCCAAAGAATCGTAATTGCCCTTTTTTCATGTCATACTTCTGGCTCCATCAGTTGCTATTGAAACGATTTTATTTATATTGATTATGTTGTCTTCAAGATATTTTTCCACGACATAAACTATATCTTCTCCTCTAATTTGTCCCGTGATCGGTAGCAATCCTAAAAGTTCTTCTTTTGGACATTGGAAAGACATATATCTAACAACAACTTGTGCAGTGTCTTTTATGTCGCATGACTCATCTATATCAAGTGATAAGGCAGAAGAAAGTTGAATATCTTCCACCATAAAATATTTTACATTTTAAGACATGGAGTAGGGGTGCGCTGAAAAGCGAGTACAAGTGGCTGAGGAATAGAATCGATGCTTAATCGTCGTTAATAGAATCAGAAAGATTTTTTAATGTTTTTTTTAAATAAAATAAATAATATTTGCATATGGAACTAAAGAGCCGCAGCTTAACATCCAAAGAGCTGCATGTGGCTCGCGAGGCGAAGGTTGCTGACCCCTGCCCTACCCTATGTGTTTCATAATTAATTTTTTCCTTAGTATGTTTTTTTTATGTGACTATGTTTAAAGAACTTGACATTTGTGCTTTCTTTGGATAATTTTCTTTTCAAAAGTTTTGACCAAGTCTTATATTATTTTAATATTAAATTATAGTGGCCTATTTCAAGATCCAAACAAACAACCAAGCCTGACCTTCAGCAGTTTGACCACTACCAACTGAACCTAAAGTTTCTTAATCAGCTGTTCCCAAACGTTTCTTTTGTTTAATGGAGCACTTCACACATTCGGAAAAGCGGAACATTTTGTTCATGGTATAAATGTGATTATTTCTTATTTGTTTCAATCAAACATATTCTAAAGGGGGAGTGGTGTCTGAGTTGTAAAGCGCTTGACCTCCGAACCGTGAGGGTTGGGTTCGATATTGGTAAAAGATTGGGTTATGATTTTCTGGATTTTTCGTGACGTTATTTAGTCCACCCAACTCTCATGGCTACCTGTCAGTATTTGGTCGTTGTGCTGGCCACATAATGCGCTCGTTGACCATTGAAACAGATGACCCTTACATTGTCTTCCCTAGTTTTGTCCTTCGAAAGCTTCCTTGTTATTGGTAAGCTGAATTGTTCTAATTTTATGTTACAGCATAAGAATAAAACCCTGCTTCACACCAAGAGATTGTATAAAATGAAATAAAAATAACGACACAATTGTTTTGAAATATTCAAACTCGAACCAAAATCGTGTTTGTTCCTTTGTATATTTGTTTCAAATTAAACTCACTGATTACTTTCATCACGAGTAAGTGTTTTTAAATGGAAACCTGTTCGAATTCAAAATTTAGCTCAATCAAACATTTGATATGGCAAATATATTGTGACCATCATTAGATACAACCGTTTCAATTTTTTAAAAGATTTAATTGTATTTTATTTTTGGTAATAAAATTGTAATGTGTTGTTCTAATAATGATTTGTGAAATTTATTGCACTCGATACAAATATCTACCAGATATTCATGTTTTATCAACCTTGAAGGTTAAAGCTTTAAATCAAATTTTGTCCTAAATTATGTCTTTAAGAAAACCGAAAGCTCACCTAGTCACCAGTGTTTCTATTTGTAAAACACAATGACTGCTTGAGACCCTTGTTGCTACATCTGGAAGACCAGCCATTTCTACTATCATTAATGTTTAGTACAAAGCCACTAGATAGACAATTTTTTGCTCAAAGTGAGATAGATTTTTAATCAGTTCAAACTTTACAGGGATATTTTAGAATTACATTATTCATGGTAGTGGCTCCATATGTTTATTATTCCAAAGTAGCGGCCCCATATGTTTATTATTCCAAAGTAGCGGCCCCATATGTTTATAAGAAGTTCATTTGTAATATTTTAAAGTTTTTTTTTAATGAGTCACAAACCAGGTTCAAGTATTATAAATTTAAGGTTAAATTTGGCTAACTTTAACAAAAACCAGCTAGTGAGAGACTGGCCAATAGGTAGCACGAAGGGATTAAGA
Organism: Biomphalaria glabrata; assembly: GCF_947242115.1. NCBI lineage: Eukaryota > Metazoa > Mollusca > Gastropoda > Planorbidae > Biomphalaria > Biomphalaria glabrata. The sequence continues at coordinate 27,202,741 of NC_074712.1, forward strand.
TCCTGATCAACTGGTAAACGTGAATGGTAGTAAGGAGAGTATATGAATATTGATGAAGAGGTTTACGAGACTTTTACAAAGCTTGTATCAACTCACTTTGTCTGTCTGGTACAAATTTTGAACATTATTTCTTAAACACCCACTTCGGGACAAGCGAAAACTTCACACAATTATTTATTTTACCTAACAAAATGTGAATAAAAAAAATATGCAAATAGTCAATTAATTAAGATTAATTAGTTATTTTGTTTGATACCAAAAAGGGACATAAATTATATATTATTGAGAAATTTATTGCCATTGTGAAGTTCTTCCTCTTAGATAAGCAGTATTTTTTTTTAATTTTATTTATTAAAAGACAATTTTTTTCAACAAATCTTATTTTATTAACTCCATCTGACTGTCTGGTTGGTTTCGTCTACACATTTTTTTGTCTGCCACTTCTAAACCCTCGGAACAATTTGAAACTTTAAACAATTATACATTGTCAAAAATAATACAGGAATCAATGGAAAATTAAACAATTACTTAATCAATTTTTGGTAATTAATTAATTGTTTTTTTTAGAAAACCCTATAGGGGGCCTCAAAACATCTGGTAAAGAAATAAATCTGAATGTGGCTTTCTTAATAAGCCAATCACTTTCCCCACCGTTCACAATTAATGTTGCCTGTTATTTTGTCAATTGATTACGAAGCTTGAAGATTAACTCTTGCCTTGCTAAATGTGGAACACTTGAAAGGTTTCAATTTTCCCTCTTGTTTATGTGCGTGGGATGTTCAATGCTGACATTACTGATGCAAAATGTATTTAAAATAATTCAACTTCTGCTCTGTTTATGTGACTGACTGTGATTGTTAGATATGATTGAAATCTATTTAGTTATTTTGTCCAAAAGTATAAATTACTCTATAAAGTGGTGAACGTTTACAAACCACAAATCGAAAGCGCCCGTAACAAATATTCTCAACGTGTTTTGACTAACAAAAGAAATATTAAAAAAAAATAGCTTTAGAATAAAAATAATTAACGCCTTTAGAAATTTGATTTAATTAGTTTCTTAACCTGCATAGCTTGCAGGTTATATTCGTATGATGAAAAGAATTTTTTTTCTTAATAAAAATCAATTAATAACAAAATTAAAATTGAACATAAAAAAAAGAAACCATATGACATTTGATTTTTAATTTTATTCATTATAAAATGTAGATTTAATTACAAAACTTGCTTGTAGGAGAATTTTAAAAAAATTAAAATGTGGTCCTGTTCCCTGAAGCAGATTTACACATTTTAATTCTCTGGAACAGGTAGAGAATTCCTTGACGCCTTAGTATACAGCTAATAGACTTTCTTGTTGCAAGTGTAAGAGAGAAATATTGAAATACCTTGAAGTCCATAACATTAATGTATCAATTTATCACAAGCTTGGGTATTTTACTTTGCAAGACTTTTAACGTCAAGAGGCTTTTCAGCCTATTCTATAAGCATTTCAACATGCAAAGTTCTTTCACAAGTTAAGTGCGTAAGCACTAACTCTTAAGCCAAGCTTATGATTACAAAACCACACTCCCATATCAATAATTTGTACTTCTTCTTTAAAGTTTAGTAACAACCATTTAAATAGCCACACTGAGACAGGTCTCTTTGCTCTCACCTCCTCCGCTCACAACAGTCAGCGTTCTGTTCATAGTCTTTGATTCCCTTTCCCATATTTCTAGTCATAATCCTTAGTCATTCAATCATTGCGTATGTTCTAATTCTTAGTCATTCAATCATTGCGTATGTTCTAATTATTATTCATTCAATCATTGCGTATGTTCTAATTCTTAGTCATTCAATCATTGCGTATGTTCTAATTCTTATTCATTCAATCATTGCGTATGTTCTAATTCTTAGTCATTCAATCATTGCGTATGTTCTAATTCTTATTCATTCAATCATTGCGTATGTTCTAATTCTTATTCATTCAATCATTGCGTATGTTCTAATTCTTATTCATTAAATCATTGCGTATGTTCTAATTCTTATTCATTCAATCATTGCGTATGTTCTAATTCTTATTCATTAAATCATTGCGTATGTTCTAATTCTTATTCATTAAATCATTGCGTATGTTCTAATTCTTATTCATTCAATCATTGCGTATGTTCTAATTCTTATTCATTCAATCATTGCGTATGTTCTAATTCTTATTCATTCAATCATTGCGTATGTTCTAATTCTTATTCATTCAATCATTGCGTATGTTCTAATTCTTAGTCATTCAATCATTGCGTATGTTCTAATTCTTATTCATTAAATCATTGCGTATGTTCTAATTCTTATTCATTCAATCATTGCGTATGTTCTAATTCTTATTCATTCAATCATTGCGTATGTTCTAATTCTTAGTCATTCAATCATTGCGTATGTTCTAATTCTTATTCATTCAATCATTGCGTATGTTCTAATTCTTATTCATTCAATCATTGCGTATGTTCTAATTCTTATTCATTCAATCATTGCGTATGTTCTAATTCTTAGTCATTCAATCATTGCGTATGTTCTAATTCTTATTCATTAAATCATTGCGTATGTTCTAATTCTTATTCATTCAATCATTGCGTATGTTCTAATTCTTATTCATTCAATCATTGCGTATGTTCTAATTCTTATTCATTCAATCATTGCGTATGTTCTAATTCTTATTCATTCAATCATTGCGTATGTTCTAATTCTTATTCATTCAATCATTGCGTATGTTCTAATTCTTATTCATTAAATCATTGCGTATGTTCTAATTCTTATTCATTAAATCATTGCGTATGTTCTAATTCTTATTCATTCAATCATTGCGTATGTTCTAATTCTTATTCATTCAATCATTGCGTATGTTCTAATTCTTATTCATTAAATCATTGCGTATGTTCTAATTCTTATTCATTCAATCATTGCGTATGTTCTAATTCTTATTCATTAAATCATTGCGTATGTTCTAATTCTTATTCATTAAATCATTGCGTATGTTCTAATTCTTAGTCATTCAATCATTGCGTATGTTCTAATTCTTATTCATTCAATCATTGCGTATGTTCTAATTCTTAGTCATTCAATCATTGCGTATGTTCTAATTATTATTCATTCAATCATTGCGTATGTTCTAATTCTTAGTCATTCAATCATTGCATATGTTCTAATTCTTATTCATTAAATCATTGCGTATGTTCTAATTCTTATTCATTCAATCATTGCGTATGTTCTAATTCTTATTCATTCAATCATTGCGTATGTTCTAATTCTTATTCATTCAATCATTGCGTATGTTCTAATTCTTATTCATTAAATCAATGCGTATGTTCTAATTCTTATTCATTAAATCATTGCGTATGTTCTAATTCTTATTCATTCAATCATTGCGTATGTTCTAATTCTTATTCATTCAATCATTGCGTATGTTCTAATTCTTATTCATTAAATCATTGCGTATGTTCTAATTCTTATTCATTCAATCATTGCGTATGTTCTAATTCTTATTCATTAAATCATTGCGTATGTTCTAATTCTTATTCATTCAATCATTGCGTATGTTCTAATTCTTATTCATTAAATCATTGCGTATGTTCTAATTCTTATTCATTCAATCATTGCGTATGTTCTAATTCTTATTCATTAAATCATTGCGTATGTTCTAATTCTTATTCATTCAATCATTGCGTATGTTCTAATTCTTATTCATTAAATCATTGCGTATGTTCTAATTCTTATTCATTCAATCATTGCGTATGTTCTAATTCTTATTCATTAAATCATTGCGTATGTTCTAATTCTTAGTCATTCAATCATTGCGTATGTTCTAATTATTATTCATTCAATCATTGCGTATGTTCTAATTCTTAGTCATTCAATCATTGCGTATGTTCTAATTCTTATTCATTAAATCATTGCGTATGTTCTAATTCTTATTCATTCAATCATTGCGTATGTTCTAATTCTTATTCATTCAATCATTGCGTATGTTCTAATTCTTATTCATTAAATCATTGCGTATGTTCTAATTCTTATTCATTCAATCATTGCGTATGTTCTAATTCTTATTCATTCAATCATTGCGTATGTTCTAATTCTTATTCATTAAATCATTGCGTATGTTCTAATTCTTATTCATTCAATCATTGCGTATGTTCTAATTCTTATTCATTCAATCATTGCGTATTGTCACGATCATCGATGTGCTAGATGTCACGATCTCTTATATGCCTCTTAATACTGTCACGTTGAAGATGAACTTGATCTGAATTGCACAACTAATTTTCGTGATTGCCGAGGATCTAGAAATCGTCAGTTGATAAGATGATTATTTAGAAGTTGCTAGTTGCTAAGATGATCATCTAGAAGTTGTCAGTTAATAAGAGGATCATCTAGAAGTTGCTAGTCGATAAAAAGATCTAAGTATATTATTATTATAATCAATGAAGAAACTTCTGCTCCATAAATACAAATACTTTAATTAAAAACTTGGCAAAGCTATTCACAATAATTACAATGGTTTACTGTGATTGAATAAAACATATAATATATATTTCTACTAGTTTAAATGATCTACTCAATATAATAATTATGTCATCTTCCTTTGAGTTCCAACACGAGACTCTAGTACATCTTATCTCTAACACGTTCCTCTCGACACTGGCGGTAATATTTCCAAGCTTCCAGATCATCAGGCGTTACCACGTGACTAATATCTCTTTTTTGCATGGCCGACCAATAAAATACAACTTTACATACAATAGTTAACATTGCTGACCAATTACATTTATTCTAATAAAAGGTTTCTGTCTACTTGGATATCCCCGAGCTAGCTGAAATCTTGCCGACAAACCTTGAGCTAAATATAGACAAAGCGTACGTGACATGTATATTATAGATTCCGACTCTAGTAAGTCAAGTGAAACTCAATTTTAATTTCAATCACTACTATTTCGCGATCGAATGTTGATTCGAGTCACTTTTAAAAGGCTGCGACAGTTGAAGACATGTATGTCTATACTCAGGAGGAATTGAAGGGTTTGTGGATATGAGTCAGTGTTTCTAAGTTATCTGACGTAGCTCGCTCTCCAGACTATATGGCGATGTGAACGTTCCTTGGTGAACGTTATCATTCTGAGATTCATCAAGGTTCATGAACCAGTTGAACCAAACTGGCGAGGCAATCCGTCAATTTAACAGAGGATTCCAGCATGTTGTCATTTTGATGTCTCAATTCTTCTCCTCCTCAACACCCTTTTCTTTCCATAATTGCGTCAAACTGTAATTTGTGGAAGATTTCGTACCGAGGAAATCCTGGGATCTTGTTATGAACCAACCTATTTTGAGCTAATTTTGGTAACAGTTGATCAAAAGATAACTGCATACAATAATACCACCATTGTAATAAGAAACTCGGTACCCATTTATATATTCTGCGTCACATTATAGATTTAAATATATGTAGACAATAGGTTCAGATCTATAAGCTATTAACTGAAAACGACATTAAATAATCTTTATAATTATCTAGATAGAAAAAAAATTCACATTTTTAAATTAATATAATACAGAAAAAAAAAGTCTAGTTATGTAGAGCTTGATGTAAAGATTACGACACTAAGATTATCTTTTTGTGTCAAATGGGAGAGAAGTTAGTGCATTTTTATGGGTATGAAATTGAGCTATAGAAAATGTCCGAAAAAGTGTGATGGAAAAATGAATTCGTATGTCATGAACTCGTCCTCACTTTGTGACCATGCAGCTTGACATTTGGAACACTTCTACTTCATTATAGGCTTTGAAAGTTCATTGCTTTTACGTTAGATGCGAACTAAAATTGTAATAAAATAAACCATGTAGAGATTTAGAACATCAAGTTCAATAACGATTCCTGAGTTATTATTTAATTACTTAGATCTATATATAAGCAACGGACATCGATTAATTTAAATAAAAACCTCTTAGAAACGCGATAAGATATTTATATGTTACCAATCATAAATTGATATATATTGAGATATATCTATTGGACCGCGTTCATGAAAACTAATACTGCTAGGCAAAGTCCAGGAGGCGCGGTGGCTGAGCGGTAAAGTGCTTGGCTTGGGTCCGGGGTTCCAATGAAAACTGGGATTCTTAATTTCGGGATCAAGCCAGCTCTAAAAGATACCTGACATTAGTTGGGGAAAGGTGGTTGCTCGTTGTGCTGACATCCACATGACACCTCATTATCCGTGGGCCACAGTCTATGGGGCAGATGATGTAAAGTTCATCTGTTTTTGTGGCCTATGGTTAACGAGGGTGTCAATGACATGCCAGCACAACGACCAACCGCCTTTACTTTTTCCCCAACTAATGTCAGGTGCCCATTGGAGCTGAGTGGACTCAGAGGCGCCCAAGGATTCCGAAGTTGAAAAACCCAGTCTTCACCAGGATTCGAACCCGGGACCCCGGTTCGGAAGCCGAGCGCTTTACCGCTCAGCTACCGCGCCTCTCCTGGCCTAACTGAAGTCTTATAAATGATGTAATTGTTTTAAAAAGGTTTAATTTCTTACACGAATCCTCAAAAAAAAAAAAAAAAAAAAAACTCTGCATATGACAAATTTTCAAGAAAATGCAGTTTACAAGATTACCATTCGTCTTAAATTAGGTCTAACTTATAATGCATACTAATGAGCCTTTTCACTTTAAAAAAACTGCTTGCATAAGTGATTTAAAAAATTAGATTTTTCGCTTTCAGAAAAAAAAGTGGCCGTTACATCAAAACTTTGAATGGTCTAAAATATTGTGATGTCGGATTTTCACTATCTTTTCTAGTTTACGAGATATAAACGGGACGGACGGACAGACATTTCACACAAAACTAATAGCGTCTTTTCTCCTTTCGGGGGCCGCTAAAAAGCTTATTTATGGGAAAGAACCTCTAATTATTGCCAATTATGTGAAAACGTAAGTATGATCCTTAATGATCATATGAATGTATGATTACAAAGACACTAAAATGATCTTTCTGCGTTATATAGGACAGGAGTTACGGCGTTTTATGTGTTGCTTAGGAAACAGGACTCAAGAAAATGTCTGGAGAACTGTCATCGAAAAATGAATTCATGTGTCTTTAACTGTTCATAAATTTTTAACCATGTCGTCGGATCTCTTTGTCACCATCATATTATCAGGAATGCTAAATAAAAGACAGTTTGCAATGGTATTCTACTCACAATATAATTTTGGATGCCCTAGTGAAGTGTTTGATAACTTTGGTTTGCTGGAGACGTCCTCCTAAGAGATGGCGTAAATTTCACAAGCTGGCATTCACACTCCAAACATTGAATGCTTAAATTTTATTTGGGCTCACCAACTTTCAACCCATGATGATATCTGTCGGTACATAGTTCCCTTGTGGTAATTCTCTAAAGACTGAGAAGTTTTATTCCAAACATAATACGTCACGTCAGGGTTGTCTTGATAACATATTTCATTGTTAGTGTTTTAGCCTCCCGTGTTTGTTACAATTAATAGTGAATCGTTGTAATCGGTGTATTTTTATGAAAAAAAAAACGCATGCATAGTTGATTTTAAAAATTAGATTTTTCGATTTCAGAAAAGAAAAAAAGCAGTCGTTGCATCAGAACTTTGAATGGTCTAAGATATTATGATGTCGGATTTTCATTATCTTTTCTAGTTTAAGAGATCTAAACTAAAAGCGTCTTTTCCCCTTTCAGTAGGCCGCTGAAAACGTATAGGCCTACATTTATTTCTAGCACAAACACATCGCAAACTCAAAATTTCTAGCACAAACACATCACAAACTCAAAATTTCTAGCACAAACACTTCACAAACTCAAGATTTCTCACACAAACACATCACAAACTCAAAATTTCTAGCACAAACACATCACAAACTAAAGATTTCTAGCACAAACACATCACAAACTCTATATTACTAGCACAAACACATCACAAACTCAAGATTTCTAACACAAACACATCACAAACTCAGAAAGACACAAAGATAAAAACACATTCCTCGTTCCATATGCTAGGACAAATTTGTACAAAAGCTCCATCTTCCCTTGAGCTATGGAATGGGTTGCCTGAACTAGCCAGGAAGACCAGTGACTTGGCGGAGTTTAGGTCATTGGTTAATATGCATGACTAAATGCATGACGCATAGGACGTAATCATCTTTTTTGAAGTAACGTCTGTATCATATAAGATAAGATAAGATAAGATTTCTAGTACAAACACATCACAAACTCAAGATTTCTTTTTGCTTTTGTGCGAACGTTTCCTTGTCTTTGTTTCCTTGTCTTTTTTTCCTTGTCTTTGTTTCCTTGTCTTTGTTTCCTTGTCTTTGTTTCCTTGATCTCAATCTTGAACGTGTAGAGTCTAGCATCGCACTGGCTACCTTCTTGTAATAACAGTTTCACTGGAGACGTCACGATACTATCGTAATACGTGATGGACAGTCCGATGTGTCCTCTGTGAACATAATAATAATAATAATTGTATTTATAAAGCGCTGTTAACAAACAAAATGTAGGCTCAATGCGCTATGATAACATTACAAACACAAGCACGAGAGCTAATATGACAAACTAATCTCAAAAAGTTTTAAACAGGTTGGTCTTAATGTTCTTCTTGAAAGTTGAGTAGAATGTTGTCTATCTGAGATCAATAGGGAGTGAGTTCTAAACCTTTAGTCCGTGCACTGACAAACTGAAGTACATTACAGTCACAGCCCATCAGCGTAGACATGAGAGAATAGATTGATTTCCCTTAATCAAACAGTTGCGTCTCAAACCAACAATGGAGCCTTATTTATTTATGTTTTTGTTTTTATAAAGCTGTTGATTCTTATGTTTTTCAAAAGAGCCTCGCTATCTTTATAAAACAAGACATGTTGGCTTTTATCGGTACCAAGCCTTTTACCTAACGTAGGGAAAGATGATTTTTGTCAAACTTTTTTTTTGTGGAGACAGGATTTAGCATATTTAAAAATCTAACATCATGAGATTGCGCTTAACAAAAACAAATGGTAAAAAATAGTTCTAATTGTATATATTTATTATTGTTAGTCTAAATCTATTACACATTTAATTATATTACTGATCCAAACTAACTGATACAAGTACGCATAATATAAGCCTTTTAAAAAATGTTTATATGTTTTTCTTCTCTTCAAAATATAGTTCTATGTTACCAACTTCAAATGAGAGTTAAGTCACAAAATTTAGAACCCTGGTATTTTGGAAACTAATTAGGCCCTATTAACCTTGTTACTTATACAACGTATTGTGTTCTGTTCGTTTTGTAGAGCGACCAGAACATTGTGACAATTCCACCAGTAATTCGAGCCGTCTGGACAGTACAATGTCATGAGTGCAGCTTCTTGTCGAGTTGGAGACTTGGAAACTCTTGAAAAGTTTTGTTCAAAATTCAAGAGACAAAGAGTTTTAGTTAGGACGTAGTGGATTCAGTTTTCAATTCTCTGCATCAATGTTCGTGTCTTCTAGTCAACTATTGTAGTCAACAAAAAGTTTGTTTCTATTGCACGTGTAGTTCGAACAAATGGAAGCTCAAGTTCTAGTGTATTCTATAACCAGCAAAGAGTTCAAGCAGCTCGCTACTGGAGAAGACTTGTCATATTCTTTGTGTTTGTTTCAATGTAACATAAGGCTCGTGTCCTGGACATGTCAGCCTGCAGAAATCAAATGTCAAGCAGACATTCTCTTGAATATCATTAAATATTCAATCTTGTAAAATAAGTACCAATGAAATGATTGGTCCACTTGGATGGGTGGTCTAGACGTGTTGACGTGGGATCGCGAAGGCGTTTTTTTTTTTTTACTGAGAGAAATTGTCTTTTATTTGCAGTGTGAAGATCGATAAATATATATTTTTTTTAATATTCAAATGCATTAAAACATTGTTCAGTCTACCCGCCTTTTCTTAAGAAGCGTGGTCGAGAGGCTAAGTACGATTGAACTTAGCTTGGCTTGGCTACTTATGAAGGGGGCTCGCGGTTCGACACCTGACTCGAGCAGAGTTGTGTTTACTGAGCGCCTTAAGTCAGCAAGGAAAACCTTCTCCCAGATACCCCCTACCCCCCACTTGTCCACAAATGGGATTGGACCATAGCGCCCTGAGCATGCTATAATCATGAATGTAGCGCTATATAAAAGCTAAACATTATTTTATGTTCTTATTTAAGAATGTTTATATTGCTCCCGCATAATGTGACTGCTCATAGAAAGCTTGCTGAACACGAGAACCATCTTATGACGAGTGTACGTCCTCACCTGCCTCGAATATATCTTGCACTTCTTTTAGTTTTGTCATTTCATTTGATTGAACTCTTACTAGGAGAAGTAATGAGTTGTAGACGTCAGGAGAAGAGAATTTTTGAAGGTCAGATATAGAAGAAAGCTTGGAGCCAAAAGCCTTGAAGAGTGAGCTCGCAGCATTCTCCCAGACCACCTAAATGGCCAATGGAGCGCTAATGGGCGGTAGGGGCGATAGCCCCCCCCCCACTCGGCCGACACCCCCCCCCCCCGAAGGGTGGGCGGGACGGACGAATTTTACTATAGAAGTCACACAATTTTTATACGAATTTATTACTTATGTTAATAATATATACTAATTATTTATATTTCAAACTATTTTTAGATTATTTCGCCCCCCCCCCTCTAGTATGTTGGCCGATTTGGTGGGGTCGGGAGGGGCGATAGCATCAATCCGCCCCCCCCAACCATAAACTTATGAGTGGGGGGGTGGTCCAATTTATTTGTAGAAATCACAGCTTGCTAAAAGAATCAGTTAAATATCTATATGATTAAAACTTGATATTTTAACCGATCTTTATATTATGTCGTTCCCCTATTGTCCGATTGGTGTGTGTGTGTGGGGGGGGCGAAACCTCTACTGCCCTTCCCATCTAAACCCTTTGAGTGGGGGGGGGGGGCGGTCCTACTTTTATGGAGAAATCATAGTTTGTGAACAAGATTAGTTGAATTGATATATAAATTTGATATTATGTAGCTCTCCTTCTGGTATCTTGGCCGATTCGGTGGGGTAAGGGGGGGGGGCAATTGCATGTACTGCCCTCCCCGCTCTAGCCCTCTGAGTGGGGAGTGGTCCTATTTGTATGGAAGAATCATAGTTTGTGAACAAAAATAGTTGAATATCAATATAATTGATATGTGAAACCATTTGTATATTATGTCGCACCACACTCTAATCTCAAATTGTATGATTAGTAAACATAAAATGAACAAGATTACAAAGAGAGTTTGTGTTACACAAACTCAGAGGCGGCCCCCGTCGAAGTCGGATCCCTGTCGGATCTGCATATTCGCAAATAATATTCAAGAGGTGATTTAATTTTGATGTAAAATGTTTTACACGTTTCGGATGTTCCTTCAGAGTTGAAGATAATTACTTCCTAGTCCAAACCTCCCGCAGGACGACGGGGGATGGGAGCGGGCAGGGTTTGAACCCTGGGCCATCCATAAATCTGAACGACAGTCCAGCGCGCAAACCGCACGACCAGGCAGCCATCCGATGGTCAAAAGTAATAATGTTTCAAAGATTCATTTGCCGTAAATTTCAATTTAATAAAAAAATAGTAGATTAGTTTTAGTATATTAAAACATTACAATATTGATCAAAACGTTTGGAAATGAAAATCTACACTTTTTTTTTACACTTTAAGTTTAGAAATTGAAATTCTACATCTTAATCTAGTCTATTTTAGTCTAAACTAGATCTAGAAATTCTAGATCTAGACTCTAAATAATTTTAATTAGAATATAAATCCAGATCTAGATATACTGTAATAAAAATCTAGATCTAGTTTAAAAAATCTAGATTAGATCTAAATCAAGATATCATTCCTTTTTTAAACGCGAGTCACATAACGAGGCTTAATAAACATTACTATACCGAGTTCTTTTTTCATTACATTTGAAGAATTAATTCCATATAACGTCAGAGGGAAAAAAAAAACACTACGTCACACGGCCTAGCTAGACTAAAAATCGCCTTCATCTATAAGAGCCATTTATCGAGTGTTCATAGACTTTGGTGCACCGAGTGCGTTCTTTAAGCATTTCATTTAAAGAATTCATTCCATATGACGACAAAGGAAAAAAAAACACTACGTCACACGGCCTAGCTAGAATAAAAATCGCCTTCATCATTACGAGCCTTTTATCGAGTGTTCATAGACATTGGTGCACCGAGTGCGTTCTTTTAGCATTTCATTTAAAGAATTCATTCCATATGACGTCAAAGGAAAAAAAAACACTACGTCACAAGGCCTAGCTAGACTAAAAATCACCTTTATCAACACGAGCCATTTCTCGAGTGTTCATAGACATTGGTGCACCGAGTGCGTTCTTTTAGCATTTCATTTAAAGAATTCATTCCATGTGACGTCAAAGGAAAAAAAAACACTACGTCACACGGCTTAGTTAGACTAAAATATGTTTTCATTAATACAAGCAATTTTTTCGAGGGTTAATAGACATTGGTGCACCGAGTGCGTTCTTTTAACATTACATTTAAAGAGTCCATTCATATGACGTCAAAGAAAAAAAATTCCATTACCTCACAATAGGGTAGTAGTACCGGTACCATAAAAAAAATGTCTTTATTTACACGAGATATTTAACGAGAGTTCATAGACATTGGTGCACTGAGTTGAGTTCTAATAGATATTATTTAAAAAGGATCAAAGCCACATTGTTTTTGCGTTTTGTCTGTCAGTCGGTCTGTCCGTTATCTTGATATAAAAAAAACAACTAAAAGTTATTAAAAATTGATTAACCTTTATTTTACGTTTCAAAACATCGCAATAATTTTTAGGTATGAACACAATTGAAAAGTTTATATAATAGATTGTTCTGGATGTTTGTATAAATAGTAAAAGAAAAAGAGAATTTCAGATAAATGTAATACCGTTAATTAAATTGTTTGGATGGTCTCGTATAAAAATTAGATGTACTACAGCCACGTGTTTGGATTCTGTTTTCCTTAAAAATCGGAACATAATATTAACGATAATTAGATTTTTTAATGTTTTAGGTAGAAAGTTAAATGTACTGTAAGAGAGTAGTGAGTTAAAATATTTTTCATAAAAATCCGTAAAAACATTATTTCGTAAATGAGAAGATTATTTGTTTATTAATTAGAAGAGGGAGTTCAAACAATTATTTGGCGTTAGTAGATTTTTAAATAAATTCGGAAATTTCTGGCGACGATTTGTAAGAAACAAAATCCGGAACTTTCTTTATCGATTACAAAACTTCTATGTTATGTTTTACAAGAAAATTAAATGTCTAAAAAGTAATTTTCAGTAATCAATTCTAGTAAATTACTTTTTTTAAAAGCCTTATGCGATTTCAAACAATCATTAGGCATAATTCATGTTTTATAAAACAATATCCGGAACATTTTTACACTTAATGAAATATAAGTCAGTATAGAGATTATGATTTAGCATTAATATGCTATTTACATAAAAAACGGAACAACATATTATTGATAATGTGTTTTTGCAACGTTTAAGCATGGAAATTGAATGTAATATAAGTTAGAAGAGCAAACAAACATTTGTTGGCGTTGATTAGTTTTGCACAAAAAAATCCGGAACAATCAATTTTAGATACTTAAAACTATTGAGATGTTATGGGAGGAACATTAAAGGGTAAATCAGATTTTCAATAGCTTTTAGAGTTCTAGTTTTTTAAATCTAATCGTGACAGACAGACCGACCAACAGACAAAACGCACAAAAATAAGCTTCTTTTATTCGGATGGGGGCACTAAACAAAAAATAAATAAAATCTGATTTTTAAAAAAAGTTTAAGGAATTGGTTTAGCACCTGATCATGTTGCGACGTTATGCTACTGCACGAAAATCGCTGCATAAAAAGTCCATTTAAAAAAATGTGCGTGATATTTACATACAAAGTGCATTATTAGCCTTTATAAACAAACAGAAATGTTTTCTTTTAATTTTAGCAGCTAGTTGACCAGAAAAAACGTCTTTAACTATTATTTGTATTTGTTGTAAACATTTCCTGTACATTTTAAAAATATATTTGACTTAGTGATACTGAAAATACACAAAAATTGTCCATCTTTGTTAGCATATTGTAACATTGCCTCCCTTACATTTACGTAATTGTTTTAGAATTGGTGTATTTTTATGAAAAAATCGCTTGCATAATTAATTTTATAAATTAAACGGTTTGCTTTTAAAAAACCAAAAGTAGCCGTTGCACCTAAAATTTTCAAGCCGGATTTAATGATAAAATAATATTTTTCATATCTCTTCTAGTTTTCGAGATCTGAGTGTGACAGACGGACAGACGGACAGACGGACAGACGGACATTTTGCACAAACCTAATAGCGGCTTTTTCCCCTTACGGGGGCCGCTAAAAAAGGAAAAAGGTGGGAGGGGCGATACATGCCATCTCCTTTCCCTCGTCGGACAAAGCAATAATTTTTCATTTTGTATTATAGTTAAGAAATTACAAAATGTAAAAAAAATCAGCCGCTAATATAATTTATATATGCTATAAATTAAATTCTTATATCGAGTCGCCCCACCCTTATTCTTTAATGCCAAATGCATTAGCAGAAATTATAAAAAGGAGCGAGGATAAATCGTTTTCATTCTACCGCCCCTCCCATTTCCAGACAGAGTTTATGTAATTTCACATGAATTTATCATAATTATTTTAAGAAAGACTTTGCTTTGGAAAAGTTAGAATTCAAACAAAAATTTTCAGTATGAGTCACGATTGAGATGAGTACCCTTTTTTCCAACCTTTACTCAATCTAATATTTTTCTAGTTAAATTTGGGACTATAACTCACAATTTATGCTTGAATTTTATTGAATATTATTTATCGAATTTTTTTTTTCGGAGGCGATCCTCAAAGCCTTAATCTAAATATGTGGGGTATCTGATCTTTTCAAGGAACAAATCGGTTTTATTTGCAATGTATTAAGGGCGTATAAATTCAAATTAGAATATATTTCAAGTACAACATTATTCAAAAAGTCCTTTTTTAATAGGGTGAATAATGAGCTTTAGGTAAGGAGAATGCGTTTCTTCAGTGAAGAATGCAAGAAAACGCTTTTAGCGTCGGGGCTTCGCCCCAAAACTCACTGATGAATAGTGAGCTGTAGTTGTCAGGAGAATGTGTTTCTGCAGTGAAAAATGCAAGAAAACGCTTTTGGCGTAGGGGCTTCGCCCCGAACTCCACTGATTCATAATGAGCTGTAGATGTCAGGAGAATGTGTTTTTTCAGTGAAGAATGCATGAAAACGCTTTTAGCGTCGGGGCTTCGCCCCGAATCTCACTGATGAATAGTGTCGGTGCGTAGATTATGGCATTCTAGCACCAATGTGTATTAAGTGCACTATTTTTGAACGCACTTTCTTTTTGTTGCCTTGCTTGTAAGTTGATGGAGTGTTTTTTTTGTTCTGCTGGTGTAACGTTTGTTGAGATTCTTCTGTGTTCCCCTGTTTAGGGTGATTATCTAAGGCATAACTGCGTTTCGCAGTTGTTTCGATGCCATAGTGATAGTCTACTAGACCTTTTTAGTTTGTCTTTACTTTGTCCTTACAGGGAGTTAGCTTGGGATTGGAAGTCTACGCGGGTGAATAAAGACAGCAGTGTGTTGTGTTTTCGAACATTAATGTGTACGTTGTGGGACAGCAAGGTGTAGAATTATTATTTAATTAATAAATTCACAGTATTAAAATGTTCCAAATTCAATGTCATTACTCCATTAGTTTGTCATCATACTTATATTTATATCATTAAATATTTACATTGTTACCAGTGAGTCATTTATTTATTGTAAGCACGAAGGTGCCTGGTTGAATGTCAGGGGCCCGGGCAAACGAGCTAAGGCCTTAACATAACCCTGACAAATAGTGAGCTGTAGATGTCAGGAGCAAGCGTTTCTGCAGTGAAGAATGCAAGAAAACGCTTTTGGCGTCGGGGCTACGCCCCGAACTCCACTGATGGATAAAGAGCTGTAGATGTCAGGAGAATGCGTTTCTGCAGTGAAGAATGCATGAAAACGCTTTTAGCGTCGGGGCTTTGCCCCGAATCTCACTGATGAATAGTGAGCTGTAGATGTCAGGAGCAGGCGTTTCTGCAGTGAAGAATGCAAGTAAACGCTTTTTGGCGTCGGGGCTTTTTCTTTTGAAAAAGCTCCGAACTCCACTGATGGATAAAGAGCTGTAGATGTCAGGAAAATGCGTTTCTGCAGTGAAAAATGCAAGAAAATTCAGAGAAATACTGTTTATTTATTCTTATATACCTGGTGGTGGCACAGATGGGGGTAGTGGTGTGTGTGTAGTCAGCCGGCGCAAATCGCCCCAGGCCAGCGCTAGACGAGCGGTCAACCGTGACGAGTTACGACGGTCAGCCGAGACGAGTATTAACATGAAGGTTCGAGTAGGATCGTCGTCGTGAACAGAGCTCAAGAGTGTCACGAGGGATGTAGTCATATGACACCCAGAATGGTCGAGCGACGTTCTGTCCGGTTCTAGAAGGCCAGCAGGGACCCTATATAAAGAGCGAAGGTATCAAAGACGGGAGAGAGACAACTTCTCGAGCTACGGTTCGTTACTACAGCTCAGTACAAGTCCGAGAAGAGACAGAGAGACCAGTGCAAGAGTTGATACGGCGATTAACGGAGAGATATTTGTACAGTCTTATATTACGTGCTGCCAATTGTACAGTATTGGCTGTTATTTGTTGACATTAAACTATTACGTTATTTGGAGCCCTGAGTTGTCAAGTCCTTTCAGTTGGTGGTGTCGTGTGGTGCAGTTTGCAGAGAGCCTGGATAGCGAGATTCGTAACACTGGTGTCAGAAGTGGGATTGGATCGTATCGGATAGGAACGGATCCGCTATGGCTACTACGAAAACGTTAGACCAACTCCTTGTGAAGGAACTGAAGGAAGAGCTCCGTGGTCGAGGCCTGAAGACGAACGGCAACAAAGAAACCTTACAAGCACGCCTTCGGGAAGAACTGGTGAAGGAAAAAGAAGATCCGGACACATATCTTTTTGAAGTCGAACCGGATTTGCTGGAACAGATCAATTACAAGATAGATGCCATGGACACCAAGATAGACACGATGGACTCGGGAATCAAAACGGAGTTATTGGCAATGAACCAACGCATACATGCTGTGGAGGAGAGAATCACCAACATTGACGAGCAGATGAATCAGAGGGTCGACGCAGTGGAGAAGGCCATCGACGAAATGAAGATACAAGTCCAACGCAAGCACACAAATGTACCAGAAGCAGATATGACGTCATTTGTACCTGAAGTCTCCGGGAAAATGAAGCCCCCCGTATTTGATGGTTCCGTGTCCTGGTCAGTATACAAGAAGCAATTTGACGCAGCAGCCAAAGTTAACAAATGGAACAGTGAGGAGGAAAAAGCAACAGCCCTTGTGTTATCCCTAAGAGGAAAAGCCTCCGAATTGCTACAGTCTCTACCGAACCAGCAAGACTTCGCCGCCCTAGTCCAGGCTATGGAACTCCGATACGGGGATGAACATCTGCAAGAAGTATATCGTGTGCAACTAAAGACCAGACAACAGCGCCCCGATGAAACACTACAGGAACTAGAGACAGACATCGAACGCCTCGCACATCTGGCATACCCAACAGCATCACAAGATTTTCTGGGAGTCATTATTACAGACGCTTTCATTGACGCGCTTCGAGACCCCGAGTTAAAGAAAGCCACCAGAGTTAGTGGTAAACGTAAGGCCAGTGAAGCCCTCGTATACGCTCTCTCATATGAAGCCGCCAAAGACGCATCAGGGAGCACTCATCAAGGCCGAAGGTTAGAAGTCAAAGAGGAAGAATTTGCACAACTTGTGAGAAGGGTGACAGAGGCACTAGATGAACGACGAACAAACCAAGTACCAGAAAATCAACCTAGGGTTCCTGTACGATGCTGGAATTGTGGTGAACTCGGTCATATACAAAGAATCTGCACTAGAAGATTTCCACAAACCGGAACCCATCACAGATCAGAAAGGTATGCACGACCGGGGCTACCAGGGAAACTAGCACGCGCCGGCTTCAAGGGGCTGAACCCGGCGACACAGAGAATGATATATATGCTTTACGCACATTTATGCATAGGGTTAGGGTTTACTGGGCGTTAGGGTTAGGGTTTGGAAAAAAATCGCCCCCCCCCCACTCCAAAGTTCTGGATCCGCTAGTGTCTAGGGATGTATCACTTGGTAAACATTTGAGAAACACTCGCTTCAACCCATTGATGGTTTTCACGGTGCACTTACAAAGCCATATTCAGCTTCAAATTCCAACTAAATAAAAAAATAAAAACAGTAAAATAAAAAAAAAATACTTTTTAAAACATGCTTATATTGAGTGTCTTGAATTAGAGGTACGATGGGATACAAAAGTACACAAGTTGTAATTTGCATAATTGTTGACCGTTGAACAAAAACCTTGCTTGTATGCACGTATGAAATATGTCTAAATATAAACACAAGACACACTATAAGGCTGTAAAGAATTTATTTGTAAGAGATTTCAAATGTACAAGAAGTGAAATCCAACTGATGAAGATGTAAATTGACCTGAAAAAAAAGCTTGTCTAAAAAATATGTTCAACTCTTTGAGATTGTCTAGAAGATCAATATTATTTTCTATCTGTTGAAGATTTTTGCAACTCTGCTCTCTTGAAATACAGTTGGTAGATGTGTTATTACACATGTACGATACAAATATTAAAACACCTTGAAGTCCATTTAATAGTGTAGAGATGAGCCTAAGAGAAAAAAATTGTTGATAAATCTAAACTTATATCTCTGATATAAAAATGTATAATTTCAAAATGAATTGCAAATTAGTTAAATAGTAGCTTAAATGTTTTCAAAGCCGATAGATCAAAATGATTGGTCAAGTTTTGGTTAACACACGACATAATAATTGAACTCAACTTTCAGTTTCAGCTTTATACAATCTTATATTTTATCTTAATTACATCTCATATTTAAAGTGAAAAAAAAAAAAAGATATTTTCAATAGATCATTAAACATTGGACATGTCTGAATTTTGGTATAGATTTTAATGAAGAAATAATCTTAATTATTTCTTAATTATCCAAAACTAGAGTTTCAAAAGGACAAAAGTAAAAATCCATATTTTACAATTTAATTTCTCTTTCTTAGAAAATATTTGATATTTGATTTGAGACTTCAATAAATTAATCAAAGACTTTTCTAAGACTTTTCAAAACCAAGGCTCGTAACATAGTTGATTTATAACTACAATCCCGAGGCATAAGCACACTACATATTAGGAAAGTAATGTGATATAATGTAAAGTAGAACACACCAATCACATGTGAGCTTATACAACTTCTCGAAACAGCAGATACTTAAGAAAACTTTTTTTTTCAAAGCTTATATCAACTCTGTCTGCCCGAAAGTTTGTACACGCTATTTCTGAGATACTCGGATCAAGCTGAACATTGTGGACATTTCTTTTTACCTGACAACACAAGGATCAATGTTTAAAAATACCAATGAATTAATTAACTATTGGTAACAAATTACTTTGTTTGGTATCTAGAACAAGGGAAAGAAATAGTACTTGATTGAAGTGGTGGTATAAGCTGAATTAGTCCCCTTTTTAGATTGTCATCTGATGCTAATTACAAATTTAATTACATGACTGATCCAAACTAATTGATACACTTAATATAAGCTTTGTTAGTTAAAAAATAATTTTGTATTTTGCTTATCTCATGTCCTCTCTAACCGAATCAACTTTTCTGGTTCTTGATTAGAACACTGAAAATAAAAACTATTGACTAATTGTACTATGCAATCTAATGATTATGATCTGATTCTCTAACACATTACTAGAATATATTTCCAATGATCTATTTTAAAGTTTATTTACAGAATAAATAGTATTCGATATAGTCATATAAATTCATATTTAGAAATACATTGATACTTCTTTTTTTTTCAAAAGCAGGATGATTTTATTTAGTAATATTGATGAAGTCAAGAAATGAACAATTATACAAGTCTTTAATAGACTGTAGGGGTCTGTGGCAAGCCCTAAATGCTTGAGTGACATCACAACCCAAGCCCTCACTCAAATGGAGTTTGATGATGATGGGGGAATTCTTATGGTCCGACAGTTACGCTTGGCAGGGCACGTATCCTGTATGGGAGACGAACGTATGCCAAAGGCAGTCTTTTTTGGTGAGCTTAAGGGGGGTCGACGTAACAGAGGTGCCCCATAGAAACGCTTTAAAGACCAGCTTAGGCGCAAACTTGCCTTAGCTGACATAGAGGAGAGAACCTGGTTGCATACGGCCTCTGAACGAGACAGCTGGAGATCACTCGCAAAGGCCGTGGGATACACATTTGAGACCAAAAGTAATTCGACCACCGGCAGACAATAGTTATCCTTGCCCTGGATGTGGCAAAATATGTAAGTCACAGCTGGGGCTGCGTATCCACGGGAAATACTGAATTCCTCATTAAACTTCGGAATCGAAGATAAGCTTTGTTATTATTTTAGCCATCCTTCTTATTCGCGTTAACAGAATGTCCAACTGTGACCTTCGTTTTCCAGAACTGACTATTCTGTAGAAAATGACTCGACTTGATCTTTGACCGTTGTCATTTCAATGAAATTCCCATCTGCCTCAACACATTCAAATTTCATCCAATTGACTCCCATTCTTTGTAATTAATATTTTTTAAAATCAGTTATCTGTTTCATTTGGGATTGACTGGCTGTTGCACTAGCCACGCTTTATCTGTTAGGTGACAGGTTTCAACGAATTTTGTATTATTTCAGCATGATCGTTGATTACTGTTAGTGGGCAACCTTTTTCCATCGAGGGTTGCATTAAAACAATTTTGGGAATGGTAGGTTGCATTAATAAAATATGTACTACATTTTAGAAACATACGCTACCTAACTGTGATGTCTTTCAATTCCAATTGATATGGTATTATACATTTATATTGCATCTTCTACACTTGCTATTGAAGAATTAAAGAATCAGCAATTTCTGAAACTAATTTTACAAATACTTTTTTGATATTGTCATTGTCAACATTTTATCACAAATGTAAAGTTGTACTTAATGTGAAGTATTTAACTGTTTACACCCGTGCATAATGTTCCATAACTGTGCAACAAGTTTACTTATTTTTTATCCTCCTGACTGCTTTCAAATTACAGTAAGCCAGCATCGGCCCTTTCTTACACATTTTATTTTCAAACAAACAGATGTAGGTGGAACCAATAAATGTTTAAGTTTAGTAGCAAAGCTTTTT
This sequence comes from Biomphalaria glabrata, assembly GCF_947242115.1. Lineage (NCBI taxonomy): Eukaryota > Metazoa > Mollusca > Gastropoda > Planorbidae > Biomphalaria > Biomphalaria glabrata. Next base: position 27,224,138 of record NC_074712.1, read on the forward strand.
CAGTGTAGAAATGCACCAAACAAAAACAAGTCCCGTGGAAGAACTGACTGACTCTTTCAGGTCATAAATGGCTTGGACGTATGTCCTGTGGAGACCCTGCACCAAATGATGAGCTGAGGGTATTGAAAACTGGTCCCAAGTTCTTGGCGTTTTAAATTTAGATTTAAAATTCCACAATCAAGGAATCCTAAAAATTATTGTACTTTTCAACCATTTCACTAAAAATAGTTCCACATTTCAGCAAAGAAAATGACAAAACCTGTTTTCACTTGAATGCCTGGAGAAATGGAAAAGTTTTGTTTGAAAAGATTTAACATGCACATACATTTCATGTGCAAACAATCCATTTTCCGATGAAAGAGATGAAGTTTGACTTTCACTCTTCATTAGAAATAGTAAAAATAGTCAAAGTCAATTTTCTAAAGTAACATAACAATTTTTTCCGTAAGAGCCCATATTCTATTCAATACCTTGCCCATGCTAAGCCAGCGGATGCAGCTGTTGTACCAAACATCGGGATGTTTTTATCCCAAATGTTCAAGTACTTCTCAAAAACTGCCTCTGGTTAAGACCTCTAGCTCTAAGTGGATCAAAAATATGTCTGATATTCAATGCAGCTTTTGCTCAAACTTTCCTGCTTAGAATTTATGCTTGGAATATTGTTCTGTAATTCATTAAAAATAACCGTTTTTTCTCAGTCAAAACACGGCTACGTCGCCATTTTGTTCCATGCCTAACAGTTCATAATAGCATTGAATACATACTGGCTTGAGTTTGTTTCTTTGATATTGCCAATGATAAAATTCTGTACACATTTTAGAATGATATGTAGAGACAATGTTTCTTTGATATTGCCAATGATAAAATTCTGTACACATTTTAGAATGATATGTAGAGACAATGTTTCTTTGATATTGCCAATGATAAAATTCTGTACACATTTTAGAATGATATGTAGAGACAATGTTTCTTTAGCCTCTCCAACATTATTGATAAGAATGAGAAACTTCAATCATTTATTTTAATAGAGTTGCATTTTATATGTATAATTTGTGGGTACTACTGATTTCTGTCCGCTGGCCTCATAAAACACTCAGCGGGCCGCATATAGCCCGCAGTTCGTCATTTGTCCACCCCTGATCAATGCTCGTGGTTACTTGAATGACCTTCCCTTTTATTGTATATGTGAGTGTGTGTGGGAGTATAATGTTATGGCACGATTAGGAATTAATGATTTGTTTCGAAAACAGTTGAAGTTTAAACTTCGTGACAATGACGTGACCAGTAGAACAAGGATCGGGTTTTTAGAGACAGAACGAAATAGAAGTCGACGTAGACAGACACTTCCAGGACAACGTAGAACTAGGTCGCATTTTATAAGCGTCTAGAGTTAGCTGACATTTGACAGTTCCCTTCATTGTTATCTAAACTTGTTCGACATTCAGTATCAGCGTCGGCTAACTTCTAATCATGTTCGGCCTTTCGCCGGTGTTAGGGATTCTGCATTACGTTGAGTGTTACCTTCATTTGGTTTATTTGTATTAGACACCACGGAAGCGCTTAACAATATTTCCCTTGAATTAATACCTAGAGAAAAAAGGGCTACTTTAATTTTTGAAAATTCTAATGACATTTTTTTATAACATTAAAAAACAGTAAAAATGAAAAAAAAAAATGCGTGTGTGATTAAAAGTCTAAAGTGCTCATAGCATTTATTGTTATATTGTTATTTTCATACAATTTGAAGAAAATCGTGTTTAGAGTAATAATGATTTAAAAGTTTGTAATTTTTGCGAGATGGTTGAACGGTAAAGTGCATGGCTTCGAATTGAATCAAAGGAGTTTTGGATTCACATCCTTGTAAAACACTGGGGTTTTGAATTTCTGAGTCTACCAAATTTTAATGTGTCCCTAACATTAGTTTAGAAAAAATTAAGACAGTTGGCCAAAGTTCTAACCATATTATATACTTTATAATCTTGAATCACTAAAATAGATTTCCTTTACATCATCTGCAAAAAGTAATGAAAGCACTACTTTCCTTTTTTATGTGTTTATAAAAAAACTACATATTTATTTAATTCATGTACATATATGTATAAGCATACTTACATGTTAGAGGCAAGGACAAATACAGTCTGGGCTAGAATGAGACTCAAACTAAGAAATATATTGTTTATTCCTGGCACAGTTCTTAGCTCACGAAATCCAAGGTAGGTAATCAAAGTTATCACCAGGCAAAGCTCAGAAGCACTCATGCATGTATACGTTAAAATATTTATTGCCAGGTCACTTTGTTTCCAACGACGTTTTTTAGGTTTCGTGACAAATGTGTTCAAAATGTGCACACAAACCTTCAAGTTACCGGTCTGATCCAGTTGCAAGTCAAAGATATCGGACATGCTAGAGATCGTTTGTTTGGTTCCAGCAACGTCTATAGTCACAAGGATTCTTTCTACTCTATTCGTTTCTTTCCACTGCACAGTAAAGTTAGATTGGTGTAAGGTGATAAAACTGCAAGTCAATGTTGAAGACAGAATGATACTATCAAAAATTTTACTTTGTAAGTGTTTCAAAGATTGTATCAAGGAAATTGAAAGTTTTCTACGTTCGTTTGACATTTGAGGAAAACTTTCTTTGCCTACCTTATGATTAAACATTTTGGTTTCATTCCCAAAATATAAAAGATCATCTTTATTATTCTCATGATATAAAATGTTGGTTTCATTCTCAAAGTATAAAAGATCTTGGTCAATCTCGTTAGTTAAATTATTGTAACAGAAACACAGAAAACTCTTTCCATCTACATCAAAACTTCTTCCACAGAGTGAATTCAGAACAAAGTTTTCAAAAGTGTCTCTGTCTAGTAATAATGAAGCTAGAAAATACATTTTGGCCCAGGCAAACTGAGCTGTTAGTTGAAGCTAGCTTCTTCCTGGACAGCACTCAGTCGATAGTAGTAGCCGTCGGTTATATTGGTAAAAATATTTCTTAGCTAAGAAAAAAAAGAAAATCGTAAATGATATTTTTAACGCTTATAAAATTATGATTTTATATAATAATAATTATAATTAATAAAAGTAATAATAGCAATACTGACAATTGTAAAAAAATTCGGAGACGTAAGCCGAGTCAATAGAAAATATAATGTCATGTTCTTCATCTTTGTCAGAATCTGCATATCTAGATAGGTCGCCTTAATCAACTTGCGAAAATAATACTTGGTCTTGAAACGACCTGATTTGAAAAATCCCCCCCCCTTAATACAAATCCTGGCCACAGGTTCTTGAATTAACTATCTACTATACTGGGATGGATCTATTTTGAATAACAAAACGTTTGATATTAACCGACCAGATGAGGCTTTATTGACAAAGAAAAAGACAAACGTGCAAAGATCTTCGACATCCCATAATATTAGAAAAACAGAAAAGAGAAAATACAACAGCAAAATAGGAAAACGTAAACTGAAAGGCTTAGAAACTATAAAACTATGGAAACTATCTACCAAAAAGTATACACTGTTGTAATATCAGGCGAGGGGATGACAACTGTCCTCTTAGCATTCCTAAGTAGATCCTCGTTACATGTCAGAGGGCAATATTGCAGCTGACCTGCCACATCATCAGAAAATTCTTAAGTTAAGGGGACTTCGATACATTGTCTCTTTAACAAAACTTGGCCTTGGCAGTGCCAGAGAAGGAAATTTTATAATAATAATAATAACTGCTATAAATAGCTGGGCCGTCCAAATGCTCCTTTACACGTTCGGTGTCATTAAATGGACTGACACCGACCTACATGGCATTGACAGGCTAACGATAAAATAACTAACCAAGTTTTGATGTTAACACCCTGTGACGACTTGTTTTAGCTCACTCAATGTATCACGCGGTCCAAGCATTTAATTATTTTAATTTTACATGTTAATTATCAATTTTCTTAAACTAATCCATCGAGTACTAAAACACACTATCACCACACCTCCAATCCACCCCCCTAATCTAGGCACTGATGTCACATTTACTTTCCCTATCTTGACACGTGCCACACTAGACTCTTGACAAGAAAACTCCTTGGTCACTTCAAAGGGCCAACTCAACGCAACGGGCAACAGTTTCCATGATTGACCTGCGCTGACTAGTGTCAAGTCGTCATTTCCCTTGCTCTGGCCAAAGCCTGATCATTTCCCTTTCACCTTCTCTGACCACCTGAGCAGGAAGACAAAGGGACGCGAGCAGACCGATTTTCTGGTCTCTCAATTCACACCTTGACGCAATGTCTATCCCCGGGAAACTTTCAACTCGATCAAACGAGGACTCCTTTTTCGATGTCGCCAGATAGTCTACATCACATTTGCAGCTTATCGCCCCACCGCTCTTTCTCCACCCTTTCTCCATCTTTATCTGGACGAACTTTGCGGTCAGAGCTCTCATTTTTGCTCGACTCGATTGGAAGCGGATCGTTATCTTGTTTGAGCTCTATATATTTTCGTTCCTTTTTTTTGACTTTGGATTGGTGGTATGTAACTTAGTAAAGGGCTTGAGAACCATTTTACCTAGTCGTGTATATTTTTGTGAATTTATTTACAACATTATTTGTATACATATATCTGTGTATTCCTTATGAATAATGTAAGTAGATTACTTTTATGTTTTTTTTTCTGTATCATGACTTTTACTGCTAAATGTTCAAGTCATCCTCTTCATCTGGACTAGAATTTATTACTAATTCTTACCACATGTATTTAGCTATTTAGCTATTATTAATTTATCGCTAATAAATTATCGCTCGCAACGAGAATTTAGTATACTATTATTGATTAATTTCTTGGCAGGAAATTATCATAACATTTCTATAGCATGTCCTATTATCGAATATGTTTTTTACCTATATTTCTTTGCAAGGAATCTCGTAATCGTTTATGTAATCAATTTTACTGGCCATGTTGGCCAAGATATATTACTTTGGTAAATCATGTCTATTTACTATATGTTTACTTATATGAAAGCATGTCGTTGATTTCCCCTTCCCTTTCATCTCATTTATCCAAGCCATATATGTAATTGCTATTCACCGTGGCTGGTGAACCTTACTTGTATTACCTTACTAAAATAACTACTTGTTATTTCCCTTTATGGTATTCCCCTTTATTATTATCTCCCTTGGCTCGACAAAATATTTATTTGTGAGTTACCTTAATCTGGAAATTGATGACCATTTTTGCTATATTGGCTCCATCATATCCAACAATGCTCTACTTGGATAAAGACATTAATAACAGGATAGCGAAGGCAATGGGAACTATGTCAGGATTGAAGAAAAGCGTGTGGGACAATACCCATGGCAGGAAAAAATAAAATACCTTAGGCAGATCTTTAAAATAAGGTGTCAAGATAAAATAACCAATAAGGAAGTGCTACGAAGAGTAGGTTCATAGAACGCCAGAAGAATGACTTCCACAACATATTTTGTATGGTGATCTAACAAAATGCAAGAGAATTGCTGGTCCTCCACTTTTACGAAATACGGATGCATGAAGCTCTTCAAAATCGGCACTAACAGCTGGGAAAAAGTGGCACTGGATAGGTCCACATGACGAGCGAGCATAAGGAAGTGTCCCGGATTGCAGGTGCCAAACACAGCAGTAGTAGAAAGAAGAGTGAAAATGTAACGGCGCCTGGTGATAACCGATGCCCAACCTGTGACCACAGCTATGTATCAAGAATCAACCTCGTAAGTCACACAAGAAGTTTGCAAACGTTAGGGCTATACACTACAAACGTAAAGTGCTACTGTTAGTATTACCAAGCTTAAATCTGTTGTTTACTCGGGAACGTTTTTAAATAGTTCATATTGTATTTCAACTGTTTATTTCCTTGTATTTTACCTTATGTAATATTTAATTACTACCTTGGTTTACTTGAATAAATTTAAGATCATAGCTTATCTTTGATTAGCATCGGCCGAATTAGGAATCATAAGTTATTCCCCCTTTTCGTATTTGATTAGTGTTACTGAAATGAAATAAGCTCTATGCTTCACCTGCAAACTCTAATGGATTGCATTGCATAAGAGAGTTCCAATCTATTGCCACCTGGAAGGTTCTATGCGCTTGTACCACTACTAGATATACACGTCTACCTCAGCTAGATCTCCCGCATCGATTAAAAAAAGATCTGCAACTCACTAAAACCCGAAACAAAAAACCCAAACACCCACCCCCATCTGTCAGCGAAAAGATATCTCCTTAGTACCCACAGACGTCGAAAAGAAAATATTTATCGACCACCTGCGGGCAATGGTTACTCTTGCCCTGGATATGCCAAAATATCAAAGTCACAGCTTGGGCTGCGTGGCCACTGGAAATACTGCATTCCTCATTAATCTTCGGACTCGAAGACAAGCCTTATTATTAGTGGCCAATAAAATAGGCTCCTTAGCGCCTCCTACCAATTACCTACTAACCAGTGGCTAGAGACTTTTTTAATGTTACATGTTGGATTGTCAAGTGTGCACATATAAGGCTCAGGGCAACTTAGTGCACGGATGATATAGATATACTACTGAGAGAAATAACGATATGCGTCATTAGCGTAATACTCGGGAAGTGGTAGACTGAAGGTGAAGCATTTCACTTCCGAGAGGTCTCAAGTTTAAATCCCGATAAAAATTGAAATGCTAAAATTTTAGACAACTGTAAGCTCAATAGCTATCTACACATTTGTTTTCACATTTTGTATTCCTAGTTGTATTAGCTCTTGCCTAAAGAAAAGCTTTAGTTATGTTATTTAACATCATATAAAAGTGAATAATTAAATAATAGGTATACAAGTCAATTTTTCTCATAGAGTATAATTTATCTCAATATTTGTTTTTAAATCCATTTCTAACGTTTTTAGTGTCAACATTGGGTATTGTTGTAATTGTAAAATCTCATCACATAAACAAAAAATTGTTAATAAAAATAAAAAAACATTCGAACTTATCAATAAGTATTTTTTAAATAAATATTTTTTTTATTAATAAACTGAACAACACACTACAATGCTGTCATACATTTATTCTAAAGAATTTTAAAGTATAAGTAGGATGTATACAACTTATGAAGAGTTTTTTTTTAATATACTAGAAGTTGATTCAACTCCTGAAGGGTAAATGAAACAGCTTCGAGATCGGTTACATTCTAGAAGATCGATTTTTTTTGACTGTTGAAGATTGTCGCAACTCTCCTCTCTTAAAATAAAGTCCATAGATTCTTTTGTTACACATGTAAGATACGAATATTAAAACACCTTGAAGTCCATTCAAAACTGTTGAGATGAGCCTAAGAGAAACATTAGTTTTAGAGATGTTATTCTATAGTTTTATATGATAAGCAGTAGTTTGAAATGAAATTGTAATAAACAGTTGCATACGTTTAAATAGAATCTGAAATGTCTGGAAAGCGAGAGGCAAACAAATGTAATGGTAAATACATGACACAACAATATAACTCAGTTTTAACTTCTAGCTTTATATAGTCTAGCTCTTCGAATTTCTTTTCAAGTGAACTGTGAAACCATATATAGACCTAAATATGCATGAATTAAATTTCAATGCAGAAGTAATCTCAAATATTTATTTCTGAACTGTTCAAAACTAGAGTTCTACAAGGACAAATGTCAATATCAAGATTACAAAATTGAATAACTCTTGCTTAATATTACAAAACACTTAAGACTTCAGTAAGTAAACCAAAGAGTTTTGCAAAGTCAAGGCTCGTAATATTATTAGAGCTGATCTACAGATACAGCTTTGACACATGAACACAAAACAAATTGAGTATTATTGTGATACAATGTAAAGCAGATCAGACCAATCACACGCGAGCTTACACAACTTCCCGAAACAGCAGATACATAATTGTTCGTTCTATACAATTTATATTACATAATTTATATTACAGAACTTATATTACAGAACTTATATTACAGAACTTATATTACAGAACTCATATTACAGAACTTATATTACAGAACTTATATTACAGAACTTATATTACAGAACTTATATTACAGAACTTATATTACAGAACTTATATTACAGAACTTATATTACAGAACTTATATTACAGAACTTATATTACAGAACTTATATTACAGAACTTATATTACAGAACTTATATTACAGAACTTATATTACATATTACTATTATTGTTGTTCGTGCAGTCTCTCAGTAGCCTCTAAAAAATAGCTGACCTCATTTCCTATCTAACCCTAACAACTTTTCTGGTTCTGGATTAATTCTACCATACTATTATGATTTATCTCTATTTCAATTGTTCGCCATTCTGGCGTTGCCTTGTTTCTTTCAAAACGTATTGATACTATTTTTAGAAAAGTTATTACTAACAACACACACACACCCTCTAATTATTTCATTTACTAAATAGTATTTTGAAATGAGATCTCTTTAAATTGTTGTAAGTCTCATCACCAACCGCTTATCGATACATCCGTTGACATTCGCACAGTTATTTTATCCAGCCTGCTTGGTTGGTGTTGACAAAATGCTAGAATGTGACCTTCTTATCTCAGAATTGACAATTTGTGTAAATAATGATTAGATTTGATCTATGCCGCATTTGTAGTCATTTCAATGACATTCCTTTCTATTATGCCATTACTTCACCTGTTGTAATTAAACATTCCCTTTTCGTAATTTTCATATCAATTAAATCTTATCGACTGGCCATGTTTTTAATTATTATTATTTTTTAAATCGTCTGCTCCAGTCCGATCGCCTGGCCTTCTCTAGGTTACGTTCTGTTTGGTGACAGTTTTTAAATGATTTGTATTATTTCAGCATGTTCGCTGATTCTCGTTAGCAACTACTCTCATGCTATAGGCTCTTGACTCTGTGCTGCCATTCATTTAAACAATAATGCTTCGATAGTTCGTGACTCTACTCACGGTAGATTGATTGACCTTTCCTTTTATTGCTTTCTCCCCTGCGGAGTAATAAAAAAGCTCCCAAAACCTTGTCACAATCCAGGCGCTGTTCCTCAAGGAGCCATTACATAAATGGCGTGTCCCGCATGGTTAGCCTGGTATAGAAAAGGAAAATGGAGGGGGTCTTAGTGTACGCGGCCTCTTGCCCTGAGTCTGACCCACACGCCAGACAGAACAGTGTACACTGTTCTCATTCAGAAGTATTAGTACTCATTAAGTAACCGTTATGTTTATTAAATCTAATTCATTTAATTGATCTACATAAAATTATTTTAAGTATCTAGGTGCTAATTGATCTGATTAACTTCTCACCATCTATATTGGTTTGCTCTCTAGTTACAATTTATTTAGGTAGGTGCCGTTTTACTATTGCACACCAAGTATCTATCTGTGACATTTTACGTCTCGAGAGACGGTCTTTTCCCTTTGCAACTTCTTGTGTGACTAAAGAGGCCAATCCTTGATACACAGCTGCGATCGCAGGTTGGGCATATATAATCACCAGGCGCCGTTGCATTTTCACCCTTCTTTCTGCTTCTATTGTGTATGACATCTGGAATCTGTGACCCTTCCTTTATGCTCTCTCTCCATGTGGATCTGTCCAGTGCCACCTCTTCCCAGTTGCCAGTGTCGATTTTGAAGAGCTTCATGTCGCGTTTGCATAGATCCGTATAACGTAAAAGTGGACGACCAGCGGCTCTCCTGCCTTCTATTAGATCGCCATACAGAATGTCTTGTGGAAGTCGACCTACTGGCATTCCATGAACGTGGCCAAGCCTGCCAAGGCGTCTGCTGCTGATAACAGAGCGGATGTCCTGGCACCCTGCTCTTCGTAGCACTTCCTCATTGGTTATTTTATCTTGCCACCTTATAGGATCAGGTATGCCTACACAGCTTACTTCACGCATATTACTATTGAGAAATGATCGACATGTCACCATTATGTCTAATATTGACTTTTTGTCCCACATGAAACTGCTTGAGAATGGATAGGCACGTAGTTGGGCATCTGAGCCTGGCCAAAATCCTCAATTAACCATTGACCGTGTCGAAAGTCTTGGTGAGGTCTACGAAGGCAGCGTATATTCTAATATTCTAGATCAAGACTTCCTAGAGTACCAGTAAATCCTGACTATCTTAGATTCTGTTTCTACTATATTTATATCCTAGATACATATTCTAGAAGTAGATCTATACTGAATCTATACTTACAAATGGAATTCAACGTGAGTATTTATGATTATATAGATACAGATTATAACGAGATTTTATAGATCTATAACTATTATGACAAGGCCTATGGCATGTGTGGGATCAATTTTTCAAAGCAACTATAATTAATGGACTTCATCCAGGGGCGGACTGGGTATCAAAATCGGCCCGGGAATTACCATATAAACCGGCCCATAAATGGCATCTCATATATTTTCGATGTGGCGGGGGGGATTTTAAGCCCCCTCCGCAATTTGTATATATATATTAGTGTGTGTGTGTATGTAATTAATCTTCATTACATTCTTATATTTCATTCTTTTAAACGTTTTTTCTACCCTAGAATAATCTCTTCCTATAAAAAGTGAAAGGCAGTACACACCGCCAAGGGACAGCTAGGGAGTCTGGGGGAGCGCTCTAAGCCCCGGATCCAAGCATTATTTCCGTTATTTTAAGCTTTAAAAAAATGCATATTCTGAGGTATCTACAGTGCAATTAGCCAGCTACTCTTCCGCTAAAAAAAAACACAAAAAAACTAAATCTTCTATTCACTGGAGTCTGCGACTGGTAGAAAATGGTAAAATCCTTTAGTTTTGTATTGGATGGGGGGGGGGGGGGAAACCACAAAACCCTTTTGGCTACGCTCATGAAATTTGGTGACTTTAGTTTGCTTAAGTTGGCTGTACTGAGGAAGTAAGTAGTTTCCCTTTCAGACAATGAGATCTGAGGCCAGTGATGGTTTGAACTCCTCCCCTCTCGTCTACACCCATGTGTTTTATCATAGGTGAAAGCCTAATTCTATTCAAAATATATAAAGTTTGATAACGCATCGAAAACTGGATGTATGCTTTCGTAGGCTTATATAATGTATTCTATTTATACATGTATGTAGTCTGAAAACTATAAACACAACAATAGCAGCCTTAATGAGTTTCAAACATTTTGATATTACTTATAGATTACAGACGTTTCTTCAAAATACAGTGATAAAAAATATAAAATAAATAATTAGGTCCTACGCATTTCACGTGCCAATCTAGTCATGCATGTTGATCTGCGACTTAAAATATGCTAAATCATTGGTTTTCCTGGCTGACTCAGGCAACCCATTCCTTTAAAGGGATATCACCACAAATACAAAACTAGGGGTCTATCGAGCCGTCATCCTCCCTACATTGCTCTATGCCTCAGAAACATGGATAGTGTACAGTTAACATTCAAAGAAACTGAATCACTTCCACATGAAGTCTGTGAAAAATACTGAATGTCAAATGGCAAGACAAAATAACAGATACTCAAGTCCTTCAAAGAGCGGGTCTGCAAAGCATCAACACAATCCTGATGCAGTCACAGCTGCGATGGGCAGGTCACGTCTACAGAATGGAAGACCACCGCATCTAAACGACTCTTGTATGGCCAACTAAGCGAAGGAAAGCGCTCGCAAGGTTGTCAAAGAAACAGCTTCAGGGACACCCTCAAAGCTTCTCTGAAGGCGCTCAGCATTGACCCAGCCACCTGGGAGACAGAGGCACATGACAGAGCATCATGACGTCACGCTGTGAAAACCGGCGCACAGGTTGCTGAGGAAAAGAGAACAATGCTGGCAGAAGAAAAACGCCAGAGAAGAAAAGTAAGGCCAATGACATTAGCTCCAGCTGGAATAACCTGCCCAGTGTGCGTCGAACATTCCGGGCTCACATAGGTCTCACCAGCCACATGAGGAGACATAAAACCCAATGCTAAGCCCTCAGCCCCCTGGATGACAAAGTGGTCATAATCGAACTACGATGGCCGAACTATATATATATATATATATATATATATATATATATATATATATATATATATATATATATATATATATAGAGAGAGAGAGAGAGAGAGAGAGATAGATAGATAGATAGATAGATAGAGATAGATAGATCTATATATATTCCTTTAAAAGGTAAGAGAAAGCAGAACGGTTAGAGAGGTACTTCTAAATGTGAAAAGCTCTTGCTTAGTCCTAGTACATTCTCAAAAACGAGATTTGTATGTGAATATATTATTTAAAATATAAATGATTCTAAATCTCCTTTCATTAAATATCGGATGTGACAGCGCTAGATAAATTATTTTAATTACTGTAATAATTACCAGTATTAATGACTTCATACTAAGCATAAGTTAGCCATGAAAGATAGTGGTATTGGAGTGATCTAGATGTAGATTTATATTTTAATTAAATAATATTTTTTTTTGTAAGCCTTAATTTACTTTTTCTTTTCAAATCGCAGAAAGTAGAACTTTATACCCATATTGAGCTATGAATAAGTTGGGTGGTTTGCAATTTCGCGGCAGTGTGTATGTGTTTGTTAACTTCTATTAAGTTTTGTTAAAGAGCTAATTGTCTCCCCTTTTGCCGCGTTATATCAATGTTTTCTAACTTAACCTCTCCCATCCCTCTTTTTCAACTTTCATGGAACCATTAAAAAACGGGGGAGGGAAGGAGCAAAACAAAAATAGGAGTGCTATCAAAGGCCCATGCCGACCAGCAAAATGATCAGGCCAAACACAGTCTCGAAGACATCAAAGTAGTGTTGAAGGCCATGCCGCTCGTGCATAGCAGAAAGTACGTTCTAACGTTTTACAAATGATAACACGTACAGTGTATAGTGTAATTCTTTAATTTTATTCTTGTTGAATTTCAAACAAAATTAATTGTAATAATAATTAAAAAAAAAAAAAAAAACAAGAAGATAACGTGTTTGGGCCTTTGTGTCTTGCTGCTGTCACTTTTTTTTTTAAAGTTGTCTGCATTTAATTTTTTTTTTCTTTGGTCGCGACCAGACCGGCCCATTTGGTACCGGCCCACCGGGCATTTGCCCGTTTGCCATATAGCCAGTCCGCCCCTGACTTCATCTAAAACAAGTTCATTCATATATTCACATGCGATTTTTTTTTATTTATAAGCTTAATATTATTTTGGACTAATGTCTCACAACGACTAATAAGAGAAATCAGGTATAAACGTCAGGAAAAAACACGACACCTTAACTCAAGAAAACATTAAGAAATTAAAACAGACACAAAATAGACAGTGAGATTCATAAGAAACGAATATATACAATTGATTACAGTAACACCTTTTTAAAAATACCTTTTAAAAAATCATTAAAAGTTTTAAAATCACAATTTTTATTTTTATTATTATTTTTGTGAAATTGTCTATCGGAAAATGCCGGGTACTTGAAATAAGCTAGTCCTAAAAAAATACACAGTTCTTGGGTAAAAGACTCATCAAAAAAGGTACTGTAAATGCCTAGTTTCACGATCTAGTTTCAAGTCTTTTATTTTTATAGCCTCTATCAGGTTTGATCCCAACTACCCGTATTTTTGTGCAGATATTTTTTCCCTATCAGGCACACTTAAAATTATAGCATAACAAGATTACAAAGAGAGTTTGTGTTACACAAACTCAGAGGCGGCCCCCGTCGAAGTCGGATCCCTGTCGGATCTGCATATTCGCAAATAATATTCAAGAGGTGATTTAATTTTGATGTAAAATGTTTTACACGTTTCGGATGTTCCTTCAGAGTTGAAGATAATTACTTCCTAGTCCAAACCTCCCGCAGGACGACGGGGGATGGGAGCGGGCAGGGTTTGAACCCTGGGCCATCCATAAATCTGAACGACAGTCCAGCGCGCAAAACCGCACGACCAGGCAGCCATCCGATGATCAAAAGTAATAATGTTTCAAAGATTCATTTGCCGTAAATTTAAATTTAATAAAAAAATAGTAGATTAGTTTTAGTATATTAAAACATTACAATATTGATCAAAACGTTTGGAAATGAAAATCTACACTTTTTTTTTACACTTTAAGTTTAGAAATTGAAATTCTACATCTTAATCTAGTCTATTTTAGTCTAAACTAAATCTAGAAATTATAGATCTAGACTCTAAAATAATTTTAATTAGAATATAAATCCAGATCTAGATATACTGTAATAAAAATCTAGATCTAGTTTAAAAAATCTAGATTAGATCTAAATCAAGATATCATTCCTTTTTTAAACGCGAGTCACATAACGAGGCTTAATAAACATTACTATACCTAGTTCTTTTTTCATTTCATTTGAATAATTAATTCCATATAACGTCAGAGGGAAAAAAAACACTACGTCACACGGCCTAGCTAGACTAAAAATCGCCTTCATCTATAAGAGCCATTTATCGAGTGTTCATAGACTTTGGTGCACCGAGTGCGTTCTTTAAGCATTTCATTTAAAGAATTCATTCCATATGACGTCAAAGGAAAAAAAAACACTACGTCACACGGTTTAGCTAGAATAAAAATCGCCTTCATCATTACGAGCCTTTTATCGGGTGTGCATAGACATTGGTGCACCGAGTGCGTTCTTTTAGCATTTCATTTAAAGAATTCATTCCATATGACGTCAAAGGAAAAAAAAACACTACGTCACACGGTTTAGCTAGACTAAAAATCGCCTTCATCATTACGAGCCTTTTATAGAGTGTTCATAGACATTGGTGCACCGAGTGCGTTCTTTTAGCATTAGCATTTCATTTAAAGAATTCATTCCATGTGACGTCAAAGGAAAAAAAAACACTACGTCACACGGCTTAGTTAGACTAAAATATGTTTTCATTAATACAAGCAATTTTTTCGAGGGTTAATAGACATTGGTGCACCGAGTGCGTTCTTTTAACATTACATTTAAAGAGTCCATTCATATGACGTCAAAGAAAAAAAATTCCATTACCTCACAATAGGCTAGTACCGGTACCATAAAAAAAAATATCTTTATTTACACGAGATATTTAACGAGGGTTCATAGACATTGGTGCACTGAGTTCTAATAGATATTATTTAAAAAGGATCAAAGCCACATTGTTTTTGCGTTTTGTCTGTCAGTCGGTCTGTCCGTTACCTTGATATAAAAAAAACAACTAAAAGTTATTAAAAATTGATTAACCTTTATTTTACGTTTCAAAACATCGCAATAATTTTTAGGTATGAACACAATTGAAAAGTTTATATAATAGATTGTTCCGGATGTTTGTATAAATAGTAAAAGAAAAAAGAGAATTTCAGATAAATGTAATACCGTTAATTAAATTTTTTGGATGGTCTCGTATAAAAATTAGATGTACTACAGCCACGTGGAGAGATTTTCATACCTTACTTTGGTGTTTTGGATTCTGTTTTCCTTAAAAATCGGAACATAATATCAACGATAATTAGATTTTTTAATGTTTTAGGTAGAAAGTTAAATGTACTGTAAGAGAGTAGTGAGTTAAAATATTTTTCATAAAAATACGTAAAAACATTATTTCGTAAATGAGAAGATTATTTGTTTATTAATTAGAAGAGGGAGTTCAAACAATTATTTGACGTTAGTAGATTTTTAAATAAATTCGGAAATTTCTGGCGACGATTTGTAAGAAACAAAATCCGGAACTTTCTTTATCGATTACAAAACTTCTATGTTATGTTTTACAAGAAAATTAAATGTCTGAAAAGTAATTTTCAGTAATCAATTCTAGTAAATTACTTTTTTTAAAAGCCTTATGCGATTTCAAACAATCATTAGGCATAATTCATGTTTTATAAAACAATATCCGGAACATTTTTACAATTAATGAAATATAAGTCAGTATAGAGATTATGATTTAGCATTAATATGCTATTTACATAAAAAACGGAACAACATATTATTGATAATGTGTTTTTGCAACGTTTAAGCATGGAAATTGAATGTAATATAAGTTAGAAGAGCAAACAAACATTTGTTGGCGTTGATTAGTTTTGCACAAAAAAATCCGGAACAATCAATTTTAGATACTTAAAACTATTGAGATGTTATGGGAGGAACATTAAAGGGTAAATCAGATTTTCAATAGCTTTTAGAGTTCTAGTTTTTTAAATCTAATCGTGACGGACAGACCGACCAACAGACAAAACGCACAAAAATAAGCTTCTTTTATTCGGATGGGGGCACTAAAAAAATAAATAAAATCTGATTTTTAAAAAAAGTTTAAGGAATTGGTTTAGCACCTGATCATGTTGCGACGTTACGCTACTGCACGAAAATCGCTGCATAAAAAGTCCATTTAAAAAAATGTGCGTGATATTTACATACAAAGTGCATTATTAGCCTTTATAAACAAACAGAAATGTTTTCTTTTAATTTTAGCAGCTAGTTGACCAGAAAAAACGTCTTTAACTATTATTTGTATTTGTTGTAAACATTTCCTGTACATTTTAAAAATATATTTGACTTAGTGATACTGAAAATACACAAAAATTGTACATCTTTGTTAGCATATTGTAACATTGCCTCCCTTACATTTACGTAATTGTTTTAGAATTGGTGTATTTTTATGAAAAAATCGCTTGCATAATTAATTTTATAAATTAAACGGTTTGCTTTTAGAAAACCAAAAGTAGCCGTTGCACCTAAACTTTTCAAGCTGGATTTAATGATGAAATAATATTTTTCATATCTCTTCTAGTTTTCGAGATCTGAGTGTGACAGACGGACAGACGGACAGACGGACAGACGGACAGACGGACATTTTGCACAAACCTAATAGCGGCTTTTTCCCCTTACGGGGGCCGCTAATAATTTCAGTTTAATTTAAAAAAAAGAACTGAAAAATGCAAAGATATTTAAGGAAAAAAGGCACTTCCGGTCCAATTTATGAGTCTACTTTTTAATCAAAGAAACGAAACGCATTAGTCTAACATTGCCCAATAGAAACAACCAAAATAAATACTTATCGCTCTTAATATTATTAGCAGAAGATGTAGAATCAAACCCAGAATTTAGATCTAAAAATACATGAAACATGTGACACCAGTGATGAATGGCGCTAGGCATAATGTCTCCATATGAATACACCTGTGTATTATGTATTAGGAAACAAAGACGCACAGTGGCACTGTGTACCGTGTGGGTTATCTCAGCTTACATCAGGACTGTTTGGATCCTATGATAATAATAAGGCTTGTCTTCGAGTCAGAAGATTAATGAGAAATACAGTATTTCCCGTGGCTGCACAGCCACCTGCATATTTTGCCACATCCAGGGCAAGCAAAAACATTGTCCGCAGGTGTTCGATTTAGATTTTCTTTTCGTCGTCTGCGTTTGTCCTCGGCAGCAGATTTTCTTTTAGTCTCAAATGTGTATCCCGCGGCCTTCGTGAGTGACCTCCAGCTGTCTCGTTCCGACGCCGCATGCAGCCAGGTGCTCTCTTCTATGTCAGCCAAGGAAAGTTGACGCCTAAGCTGGTCTTTGAAGCGTTTCCGTGGGGCGCCTCTGTTACGTCTTTTTTGGTGAGCTAAAAGGAATCCTTTGATACAGTCACTTCTAACCCATACAACATCTTTAACACCATCTCAAATCAAGATCTCCAACCGCTATACAAATTCAATAGCTTTAAACTAAATAAGAAGATCCTATATACTTTGTACGGCGCGACTATACAAAATCTGCTAACATACGGAGTAACTTTTTGGCAAGGCAACACATCATCTAAACTGTTGCGCCGTCTAGAAAACATCATAAAAAAAGAGTATCAGTCACAAAATTATCATATTTAAACGAAATTTTTGAACAAAATTGTCTAAGAAAAATGGAAAAAATCTTGGAAGACAACGGCCACCTGCTCCATTAGAACTACGGGCGGCTTCTGTCAACCAAAACAAGAACAGAGCGGTACAAAAACTCGTTCGTACCTCACTCGGTCAGACTATATCAACGCCACTCGTTGATCAGGAAAGATGAAAAGGACCAAGATGCCTGTGTGTAGTCGCTGAATGAACTCAATGTTGTGTCTGTTCTAAGTCCTTGTAATCACAACAAATTTCCATAAGGATAAATAAAGCAGTCTTAGTTTTAGTCTTAAATCTTCTAAAACTAATACAAACACCCCAACCAATAAACCTAATATAGCAGTAATACCAAAGTACCTTAAAACCTTAGTAATAAATTTTCAAAGCATTGGGAACAAATCAGCGGACTTAGAAATCTCATTTATAAGTGAGAAGCCTGGCATAATTGCAGGAACAGAAACTTGGCTACATCCTGAAATTTGTAATACGGAAGTTTTCAATAGCGATTATGAAATTTTTAGAAAAGATAGGACAGATAATCATTGGAGGATTTTTTTTTTAGCAATAAAACACTCTTATAGCAGAAGAAATGATCTTACCATACCTTATAGTTAGTTGAATTAGCTAAAAAAATGATGGAGTAAAAAAAATTAAAACTAACTAGTATAAATTAGACCTAGATGCTTGACCTTGGTCATGCCAATGTACCACTTTGTTGCCTGACCACTCAACATACAATAAACACTATTCCTTAGCGCGCAAGAAAAAAAGCGCAAAGTCTTGTCATCACTACCCACTAAAATAGACCAGGCCTTCATGTGTACGTTCATCTGACCATGTTGTTACAATCAGTCGGATAAAGCCTTTTGTTTTTATTTTGGGAAAAGAGGGTGTGGATGAAAAAGTGTTTTTTTTTTAGATATGATTATCCTAATACATTGGATCTAACTGTAAATCTAAACCTGTCTCGCAAGAAGTGTCCTGTATACTAGAATCTGTTCTACAAGTCGGCACCATCTATTTAAGATTAAAGCAATAAAAAAGATGTACTTGATGTTCCTGAAAAAAAAAAGTGTCTGCCGTTAATAAATCAATGTAAACCAATTATTATCGACCTAAAACGCTTCAAATTATTTAAATTTAGATAAACTCTCAGAAGTGAAACATCACCAAGTGACTCAGAAGAAATAGGGTACAACACCATTCCCGAAGGAGAGAAAGCTTTACTCTGGCTTTTATTAAAAATCGTCAATAGAAATTTCCTAACGCTGCTACGTTCAAGAGCTGATAGTGGCTCCATAACTTCTACCTGTATATTTAGCAGTTCTTCATAATTCAGACCGTGAAAAATAGTTGTCAATTTAATATTGTTTGATAATCAAAAGTGTTGGTATAACATTTGTTGAAAACAGGGATGTGCGTTTCATCTGCTGCCACATGTTGAAATGTTTACACCATAGACTTATATATTATAATATTAGATCTAGACTGGAAACCGGAAACTAATTCTTAATTTTATGTAGTAACTCTTTTTTTAAGCTCTAAGGGAAGTCGCCCCAATCAATTTTTGTTTGTCTTAGAAAAGCAATGATCTTTAGTCTTCAAAGTTTAGAAATAATGCAAAATCATTTCTTGGATTTTTTTTTTTTGGAATGGGCTATTAATCACAGAACTATAATTTCACGCAAACATATGAAACAAAGCCATTTCCTGTTAGTTTCCATTGAGATAATGTTTAAAATATCTAAGATAGACTTAATTCCAGTAAGTTGATTTTAATCATCTTATGTACATTTAAATAGATTGATTACCTATACCTAGATCTTTCTAAATTATGTATCTAAAAATTGCAAAATAATAATTATGAGACCAGAGTACTCTTAGTTTTGATGTTTAAATACTAGATCTAGATCCAAAAATAAAATTATAAGCTACATAGGTTAGGGTTGAAAGAAAAACAACTTTACTTCTTATAACTACTTTACAAAACAACGCCATGTTTCAACTTTAAATAAAAACAAATTCACGACATTTTTTGTAGTTGTCGAGAGGCCAAGTGCGCTTGAACTTGGCTTGGCCTCCTAGAAGGGGGCTCGAGGTTCGACACCCGACTCGGGCAGAGTTGTGTTTAGTGAGCGCATAAAGGCAGCACGGAAAACCAACTCCTAATACCCCCTCCCCCCACCGGTCCACAAATGAGATTGGACCAAAGCGCTCTGAGCATGCTATAAGCATGAAAGTAGCGCTATACAAAAGCTATAATAATAATAATAATAATAGTTTTAAAAGATCTCCATGTCCAGTCTTTATACAATATATAAAAGTCTATGGTTTTCACATTTTTAAAATTGAACTTTTATTATGTAACTAAAAAAACTTAAGTTTGATTTTAACTAAACTTTATGTGTGTCATGGGCGGACTGGCTATATGGGCAAACGGGCAAATGCCCGGTGGGCCGGTACCAAATGGGCCGGTCTGGTCGCGACCAAAGAAAAAAAAATTCAATACAGGCAACTTAAAAAAAAAGTGACGGCAGCGAGATACAGATGCCCGAACACGTTTGCTTTAAAATTATTATTACACTTAATTTTGTTTGAAATTCAACATAATATTAAAAATATTACACTATACACTGTAGCCTACGTATTATCATTTGCAAAACGTTAGACCGTACTTTTAGCAATGCACGAGCGGCATGAACTTCAACACTGCTTTGATGTCTTCGAGGTTGTGTTTGGCCTAATCATTTTGCTGGTCGGCATGTACATTTGATTGCACTCCCTTTTGTTTTTGCTCCTTCCCATGCCCGTCTTTTGATGATTCCATTCCGAGAGGTTAAGTTAGAAAACATTGAAACGCAGAAAACAATAGGGTTGACAATTAGCTCTTTAACGGTTACAATTGATACCAGTACATATAGAACTAGAAGGAAATGAGAAGACACACTTGACAAGAGTAGGAGAACAAACTCACAATTAAACATTGCTCTCCACCCAGAAGAAATGAAAAAACTAATAGTAAAAAAAATAAATGAGAAATGGACAAGCTATCGTCCGAATCAAAAGAAAGATGATGCCTATTATAAGCTATCCCGTTAAGATCAACATCTAATCTTACGACCCAGGATCGGACACAACAGAATGTGACAACATATCCTTCAAAACTGTTCTCTTTACCATGAGGCCGTACAAGACACTGGCCTCAAAACACCCCAATAGAAAGAAAACTATATGAAGAGCTCTCTGATTTGGAAACCATTTCGCAGTTCATCGCATATATTGGTCTAGTCATCTGAACGCTCCAACATAAAAATAAGAAAGAGGAAGAAGATCTTTAACAATACGTAATTGAAATAGACTTTAACACACACAAAGCCGCGAAATTGCAAATCACCCAACTTATTCACAACTCAATATGGGTATAGAGTTCTTCTTTCTGAGATTTGTACAGTAAAGTGAGTTTTCTTTTTGTTTAATTTAATAATATAGATCTAAAAATACTTCACTTAAGGCTTACAAAAATATATTATTTAATTTAAAAAATCTAGATTTAAATCATTTTTTACTAATATAACTAATGGTAAATTTATACATAGTATGAAGTCATTAATGATGAAAATACTTATACTAATTATAATAATTTATAGGCCTATACAGTGGTTTTTTTTGGTAAAAAAAATAGGTGCCAGTACTCAGTAGTTCATTGCCTAACTTTTAATTACTAAAAATTAATAATATACGTTTAAATACAAGATGCCTATAGCACTGTCACATCCAATATTTAATGAAAGGAGATTAATATTTAAAAAAATGGGTCATGGTATATTCATATATGTGACAAGTCAAAAACTCGCTGTCAGAGTCACTCAAATTTATCACAGCATTAATTATTATTCTTCATTATTTATTTATTTTATTTGAATTATTTCTCCATCCTACCCCTAAATTCTCCACCCGCACCACCTTTTCCGCTCCAGGCTAGACTTAGTTGACCACATTGGAGATAGCTAGGCCACGTCTTTCGATTTATCTTCCCTTGACCGGGGCAAAGATACACACAGACTCTTTGATCTTATGGGCAGGATGTCTGACAGCCGCAGTGGACACCACCTTGTGTGGAATGCAAGTCAATCCTCCCCCCCCTTTCTCCCACGTCTCTCTTTGATCTAGGAGATTACTCGAGTCAAAGTGTCTCTCGACGTACCCATATGCGACTCCCATCTCAAGTCTAATTCACCCACGTGTAAGATACTTCTAAGCCTAGGACATTTCCTGTTTCCGCCCACATTATCCAGGCCTATATAAAGTAGATCCAAATCAAATCAGACCCTCTTATTTCTCTATCGCTGAGCATTCGAGTCTGGACTACTTCATTTATTCTTACTCCTAGAGGAATACCTGGTGCCTCCCTCAGGTGTCTGCCTATTTATGTGCTTAGTGCTATTCAGCACTGTATTTGTCATCGAGAATCACCTACTATTTACCTGCTATTTATTTAGTGCTATTCAGCACTGCACTTGCCTATTTATCGGATCACTTGCCTATCTGCTGTTGAGTATCATCTCCCGCCTACGTGGATCTACTCAACTCTACTACTTGGCGCTGCCCGCCTATCCAACAGCCCACCTGTCAACTTGTTAGGTGCGACGTCCCTATAGACCCAGATCTGTGTGAGACGTCATAGCTACGCCAACCCTCTGCAACTCACTGGACATATCCTGTCAACTACGGCCCACGGCAGATCAGCTCTGCCCGCAGTAACTTTGTGCCCACGGTAGCCGGCCACCCGCCCTACTGTGCCCACTACAGATATTAGAACTTGGGATTGAGACTCCACAAGAACTATATCACCGGCGTCCCTCTATCCACTAGAGCGCCACCTCCAGCTGCAGAACCTCAAGCCAGGACACAGCCAGCTGCGACATCAACAGGACAACCAGCTAAGTCAGAGGACAAAGTGACATACTCTCTTATTAAGTGCAAGAGTGATGATTAAATCTAGTATTATTTAGAGATAGATGCAAACCCTCCCCCTTTTTATTCTTATATGTATATTTATGTAAATAAATATTCTTCATTTTTAACTTTTGTATCTATCTTTCATTGCTTGTCTCGTTGCGTGTCTGCTCCCGATTCATATGCTGATAGGCTGGTGTGTGATAGCCTTAAAAATAATCATCCCCTAGACATTAAACGCGCCAAACACACGTCACATTTCCCCACCTGTCACAATATACAATTCGCGTTTTTGAGAATGTACTTGTAAGTGCCCCTCTAACTGTTCTGCATTCTCTTATCTTTTTTATCTTTTAACGAAATGGGTTGCCTGAGTCAGCCAGGAAAACCAATGACTTAGCTAATTTTAAGTCATAGATCAACATGCATGACTAAATTGGCACATGAAATGAAGAAACGTCTGTAATCCATAAGTAATACCAAAAAGTTTCAAACTCATTAGGGCTGCTTTTATATTGTTTATAGTTTTCAGACTAAATGCGTGTATAATTAAAATACATTGTGTAATCCTACGCAAGCATACATCCAGTTTTCGATGCGTTATCAAATTGTATATATTTTGACGAGAATTAGGCTTACACCTATAATATTAAACATGGGCGTAGCCGGGAGGAGGGGTGTTCAAATCATCACATACCTCAGACCTCATTGCCTGAAAAGGAAACGTTACTTAATGCCCCATTGCAGCCAACGTAAGCAAACTACAATCACCGAATTTCCAAAGCGTAGCTAAAAGGGGTTTTGTGGTTATCCTCCCCCTCCAATACAAAAACTAAAGCCAAACTATAGTTACCATTTTCTACCAGTTGCTGGACTCCATTGTATAAGTGCAATGAATAGCAGATTTGGTTTTTGAAATGTTTAGCGGAAGAGTAGCAAGCTAATTGCACTGTAGATACTCCAGAATATGCATTTCTTTAAAGCTTAACATAACAGAAATAGTGCTTGGGTACGGGGCTTCCCCCCGACTCAGCTGGGGGAGCACACAGCTCTCCCCCAGACTCCCTAGCTGTCCTTAGTGGTGTGTACTGTCTTTCCACTGATTAAAAAAGAACCTATTCTAAGCTATAAAACAAACCCCGAAAGAATGAAAGGTCAGAATGTAATGAAGATTAATTACATACATATACATGGCAGAGGAGTAGAAAAAAAAATCCCCCCCCACCGAAAAAATCTTGGCTACGCCCATGATATAATGACATGCCATTTATTTGTGGGCCGGTTCATATGGTAATGCCCGGGCTGATTTGTGCCTGATGTGTGCCTAAACTTTGGCCTAGATTACTGTATTCGACTAAACGTATTTAGCTTTTTAGTTAACCTTTGGTCATCACTAGTTATCTCAGTTATTTATTTATATTTTTTCCCATTCAAATTTAAGAAAATCGTTTTAAAAAATGATTAAAAAGTTTGAAATCTTTGCCGAAGATTAAATTTGAAATCCTCACCTTAAAACATCACTGTCTACAGCCTCAGCAACAATCGTTACAATCCAGAAAACACCTGTGACAGATGACAGCTTGACGTAGAGAATAAGATTCTTGTACTGGGCTTTCTTCATGGCATCAAATGTCACTAGTCTATTTACTATGTGAATACTGGCAATAGTTAGGCTCAGAAATGTCAAGTTACACAGAGAAACCAAACATATTAGACTGACCATTGAGACTCCTGAGAATGTAAAAGGATTAAGTTTAATACCTGCCTATTAAAAATAAAATCAGTCAGTTCAAAACCAATACCAGCTTTTGAAGACAACTGGAGAAAAACAATTTATTATAGCATAATACCTATAAGAAATGCGGAGTCCAGATAACAGAAACGATGACCATAGCCAATAGTCTGTGACTTCAAGTATGACGAGGTAATGACTAAAGCCACTATTAAGACCGGAACAATCAATGAAAGTGACATCATTTGTAAAGCGTAGATACATGCGCTATTATGTTTCCATGGATGGCTTGGTATCTTGGTACTAAAGACTCTGTACATGTGAAGACTACACAGGAAACTCCAAGTAAAGTGCCACAGCCACAAGAAATGTGTCACAATACCAATACATGTACACAGGACACTAGGTCCTTGTCTGTAGAAAGAAAAGACATTTTTTTATCTTATTCCAAAAGAATAATTTTTTTAAATAGTATAACTACCACTAAACAATTTTAGAACTTATGATTAGCACATGGTAGCATTAACATAATTACTCGAAATGTAAACTTTAAAAAGAAAAAGGTGGCTGAACTGTCAAGCGCTTGGCTTCCGAATATTCTTCCAAATCCTGTTAAAAACTGGGAATCCCAATTTCAGAGTTCAGCCAACTCTAATGCGGGAAAATATGCAAACCACATTACATACTCATTAACCTTGAGCCACACAGATTAAATTACCATTATCTGCCAATAGAATTCAGGGTATGAAAGCGTACTTTACTAATTAAAGCGTTAAAAAGTAGAAAAAGATATAAGTTCATGTAAATGTATGTATAAGCATACTTACATGTTAGAGGCAAGGACCAATACAGTCTGGGCTAGAATGAGACTCAAACTAAGAAATATATTGTTTATTCCTGGCACAGTTCTTAGCTCACGAAATCCAAGGTAGGTAATCAAAGTTATCACCAGGCAAAGCTCAGAAGCACTCATGCATGTATACGTTAAAATATTTATTGCCAGGTCACTTTGTTTCCAACGACGTTTTTTAGGTTTCTTGACAAATGTGTTCAAAATGTGCACACAAACCTTCAAGTTACCGGTCTGATCCAGTTGCAAGTCAAAGATATCGGACATGCTAGAGATCGTTTGTTTGGTTCCAGCAACGTCTATAGTCACAAGGATTCTTTCTACTCTATTCGTTTCTTTCCACTGCACAGTAAAGTTAGATTGGTGTAAGGTGATAAAACTGCAAGTCAATGTTGAAGACAGAATGATACTATCAAAAATTTTACTTTGTAAGTGTTTCAAAGATTGTATCAAGGAAATTGAAAGTTTTCTACGTTCGTTTGACATTTGAGGAAAACTTTCTTTGCCTACCTTATGATTAAACATTTTGGTTTTATTCCCAAAATATAAAAGATAATCTTTATTATTCTCATGATATAAAATGTTGGTTTCATTCTCAAAGTATAAAAGATCTTGGTCAATCTCGTTAGTTAAATTATTGTAACAAAAACACTGAAAACCATTTCCATCTACATCAAAACTTCTTCCACAGAGTGAATTCAGAACAAAGTTTTCAAAAGTGTCTCTGTCTAGTAATAATGAAGCTAGAAAATACATTTTGGCCCAAGCAAACGTCACTGAGCTGTTAGCTGAAGCTTCTTCCTGGACAGCACTTAGTCGATAGTAGTAGCCATCAGTTATATTGGCAAAAATATTTCTGAGCTAAGAAAAAAGGAAAATCGTAAATGATAATTTAACGCTTTTAAAATTCTTACTTTAATAATAATAATAATAAGATATTGACAAACGTCGAAAGTGCTAAAATCTGACGTGACGAGTGTATTTTAATCAATAAAATTGTGTTTTTATTGTTAAAATGGAAACTTCTGCAATGGTCATCGACATCACAATGCTACTATCCCATAATACAAGATTTCAAATAGAGTTTGTGTGGTTACAGAGGCGGCCACTATCGAAATTAAACAAATGGACCAATGACTTTTCAAGCCATAGTCTTGTTTTGAGCGTTTAAAATGATAACATAAAAAAACCTTTAGCGTTATTTTTCACATAAAAGCAAACAGGACAACACATCTTCTTTGATGAAACTTTTCTGGAATAAGTAGAGTAGCGTTAACTGATCACCTAAAAACGGAATGGAAACCTTTCAGACAGTGTTGGTGGCACCTGGTACGGTAGCACAGGTTGACTCCCCTCCCCCATCAAATTTCTTCAAATATATTCCAATAAACACTATTGCTAGTTAGTTCTATTTGATGATCAAATAAAGTGAGCTGATTAACAATTTTTAGCGGCCCCCGTAAGGGGAAAAAGCCGCTATTAGGTTTGTGCAAAATGTCCGTCTGTCCGTCTGTCACACTCAGATCTCGAAAACTAGAAGAGATATGAAAAATATTATTTCATCATTAAATGCGGCTTGAAAAGTTTAGGTGCAACGGCTACTTTTGGTTTTCTAAAAGCAAACCGTTTAATTTATAAAATTAATTATGCAAGCGATTTTTTCATAAAAATACACCAATTCTAAAACAATTACGTAAATGTAAGGGATGCAATGTCACAATATGCTAACAAAGGTGAACAATTGTTGTGTATTTTCAGTATCACAAAGGCAAATATATTTTTAAAATGTTCAGGAAATGTTTACAACAAATATAAATAATAGTTAAAGATGTTTTTTCTGGTCAACTAGCTGCTAAAATTAAAAGAAAACATTTCTGTTTGTTTATAAAGGCTAATAATGCACTTTGTATGTAAATATCACGCACATTTTTTTTAAATGGACTTTTTATGCAGCGATTTTCGTGCAGTAGCGTAACGTCGCAACATGATCAGGTGCTAAACGAATTCCTTAAACTTTTTTAAAAAATCAGATTTTATTTATTTTTTGTTTAGTGCCCCCACCCGAATAAAAGAAGATTATTTTTGTGCGTTTTGTCTGTTGGTCGGTCTGTCGGTCACGATTAGATTAAAAAAACTAGAACTCTAAAAGCTATTGAAAATCTGATTTACCCTTTAATGTTCCTCCCGTAACATCTCAATAGTTTTAAGTATCTAAAAATTGATTGTTCCGGATTTTTTTTTTGCAAAACTAATCAACCCCAACAAATGTTTGTTTGCTCTTCTAATTTATATTACATTCAATTTCCATTCTTAAACGTTGCAAAAACACATTATTAATAATATGTTGTTCCGTTTTTTATGTAAATAGCATATTAATGCTAAATCAAAATCTCTATACTGAATTATATTTCATTAAGTGTAAAAATGTTCCGAATATTGTTTTATAAATCATGAATGATTGTTTGAAATCGCATAATTTACTAATATTACACTTATATTATTTGACAATGCGTCACTATAATTTGGTTATCAATATCAAAGTGTTCCGTATTTTCATCTTTAAACAAATTTTAAAAATATCGACTATAGGTTGTTCAGGGCTTTAAAAAAAAGTAATTTACTAAAATTGATTACTGAAAATTACTTTTTAGACATTTAATTTTCTTGCTGAAACATAACATAGAAGTTTTGTAATCGATAAAGAATGTTCCGGATTTGGTTTCTTACAAATCGTAGCCAGAAATTTCCGAATTTATTTAAATTTCTACTAACGCCAAATAATTGTTTGAACTCCTCTCTTCTAATTAATAAACAAATAATGTTCTCATTTACCAAATAATGTTTTTTCGGATTTTTATGAAAAATATTTTAACTCACTACTCTCTTACAGTACATTTAACTTTCTACCTAAAACATTTCTTTTACTATTTATACAAACATCCGGAACAATCTATTATATAAACTTTTCAATTGTGTTCATACCTAAAAATTATTGCGATATTTTGAAACGTAAAATAAAGGTTAATCAATTTTAATAACTTTTAGTTGTTTTTTTTTTTATATCAAGATGACGGACAGACCGACTGACAGACAAAACGCAAAAACAATGCGGCTTTGATCCTCTTTAAATAAATTCTATTAGAAATCAGTGCACCAATGTATATGAACCCTCGTCAAATATCTCGTGTATATAAAGACATTTTTTTAGGGACCGGTACTAGCCTATTGTGAGGTAATGGAATTTTTTTTTCTTTGACGTCATATGAATGAATGTTAAAAGAACGCACTCGGTGCACCAATGTCTATGAACACTCGATAAATGGCTCGTAATGATGAATGCGATTTTTAGTCTAGCCAGGCCGTGTGACGTAGTGTTTTTTTTCCCTCTGACGTTATATGGAATTAATTCTTCAAATGAAATGAAAAAAGAACTCGGTATAGTAATGTTTATTAAGCCTCATTATGTAGCTCGCGTTTAAAAAAGGAATATCTTGATTTAGATCTAATCTAGATTTTTTAAACTAGATCTAGATTTTTATTACAGTATATCTAGATCTGGATTTATATTCTAATTAAAATTATTTTAGAGTCTAGATCTAGAATTTCTAGATCTAGTTTAGACTAAAATAGACTAGATTAAGATGTAGAATTTCAATTTATAAACTTAAAGTGTAAAAAAAAAAGTGTAGATTTTCATTTCCAAACGTTTTGATCAATATTGTAATGTTTTAATATACTAAAACTAATCTAAAAAATTTAATTTAATTTAAATTTAAATTTACGGCAAATGAATCTTTGAAACATTATTACTTTT
Organism: Biomphalaria glabrata; assembly: GCF_947242115.1. Taxonomy (NCBI): domain Eukaryota; kingdom Metazoa; phylum Mollusca; class Gastropoda; family Planorbidae; genus Biomphalaria; species Biomphalaria glabrata. The sequence goes on from NC_074712.1 coordinate 27,253,317, forward strand.
GACCATCAAAATTAAATCATCTCTTGAATATTATTTGCGAATATGCAGATCCGACAGGGATCCGACTTCGACGGGGGCCGCCTCTGAGTTTGTGTAACACAAACTCTCTTTGTAATCTTGTTTTTTTTCAGGGTTTTAAGTTTGTTTTAGGGCTACAATACATACACTACGGTCTCAATAGTGTTTGTTGCTGAACATAAAAATTATATATGTGTCAGACGCGAATAGCCCAATTTTCAGTAAAAGAAATTACAAAAGTCATTTCTCTATTGAAGAAGTTACGAAGGCTATATAAAATACAACCACAGACCTATATATACTACAATAAATATAGTTTTTTTATTTCTAGTTACGATTTATTTAAGTAGGTGCTGTTTTACTATTACATACCAAGTATTAGAGTTTAGAAAAACCCAGGTTCGTTTCTTGTGCAACGCTATTAGCTAACACCGCATATCATCTCTCCATTAGTATATTTAGATCTATAATCTAATTCTAATCTAGATGACTAGATCTATATATAAAAATCGAATAGATCTAGTAATAGTATAGATTCTATCTTGAGACTAGATTGCCGAGTCTAGCCTATGCTATGTCTATAGTCAGTTTTTATTAGAAAAAAGTCTACATATTAATAAAGACTAAAGTTTTTTAATTATTAGATATAGACATAAGACATAGATCTAATAATACTGTAATACGTTTACTATACTCTATACTTAATCTACTAAACTAGAGATCTATCTATAATCTAGTCAATCTAGATCTATACAATATTCATTACAATACTTCCACTTATAATGACTTATTTAATAAGTTAGTACTTAGACTTAGATCAGGGTTGGACTGGGTGTCAAAATCGGCCCGGGCATTACCATATAACCCGGCCCACAAATGGCATGTAATATTATATGTGTAGAATATATGTAGATAAAGTTTGATAATGCATTAGATACTGGATGTATGCTTGCGTAGGATTACATACTGTATTTTATTTATACATGTATGTAGTCTGAAAACTATTAACAGTACAATAGCAGTCTTAATAAGTTTGAAATGAATATATTGTTATATCTCTGCTCCTACATTGAAGCGTATGGTACGCACCAGGGCACAGATAAAGACGAGTTGGTAGAAACAAGATGGCGGACTGTTGATTCCAGCCAAGTAGATAGAGAGACAGAATAGAGATAGGTTAGAAGCTTAGAACCGCCTGAGTTGTAGAAGGGATCATTGCCAGTGTGGTAAGCAGGTCAGAAGCAATGTAGTTTGTCTGGTCAGGAAGAAGTCTTGTGAGGAAACTGGAAAGGGTCATTCCTGTTAGTGTATGTATACTATTGCATTTGTTCCTGAGACACGTAATGTAACCTGTGTTAGTGGCAAGATAGAGAACCCTGTTGGAACGATAAGACATAGGCGGCAGCAGTGAACGGTGTATGTTAGTGGAAGGCAGTGGCGGAGACAGTGAACCCTGCAGGCCAGAGCAGCTAAATGAACTCATAAGACTTTTATGTTGTGATCGTCTAATATCTTGTAAAAAAATATCTCTTCACCTTTACCTTTCGTGGAGTGTTTGCCCTCGGTTATAATAGTATTAAATGTTACGTTATGATATTACTTATAGATGACAGATGTTACTTCAAAAAAAAGAAGATAATTGCGTCTTAGGCATTTCATGTGTCATACCACCGGGTGTCTGATAAGACGTTGGTTTTCCTGGCTGATCCTAACAACCTATTCCATTTAAAGATTAGAGTAAGCAGAACGGTTAGAAAGGAACTTAATGTGAAAAGCTCTTGCTTCGTCTTAGTACTTTCTCAAAAAAAAAACGCGAATTTTATAAGAATGTACTATAAACATTTAATATGCAAATTTTAGTTTTAAGAAGTGTATAATTTTGAGTTTGTGGAGGGTAAGGGCCGGTAAGGCCCTTGGTAGATGTACTGCCGTAATTCCGGAGCTGCATTCATATATTACGAGCATGCCACAAGCGGACACTTCACAAGAGCTTTGCCAGCCGACCTAAGTTTTAAAGTGTTAGCGTTAAAAATGAAAAAAAAAAGATAATTAAAAGTTTCAGAGACGTCGAAATACCGACCTATAGGCTATATTTCCTCGGGGATGTAGCCCCGCCTGCCCTCCCTTAAATCCGGCTCTGATTACTTAAACTATAAATCTCCTTTCATTAAATATCGGATGTAACAGCGCTATATAAAACCAGTTCATTAGTATAAGAATTTACGTCTTTAATGACTTCAAACTAAGCAGACCAGCAAAATGATCAGGCCAAACACAACCTCGAAGACATCAAAGCAGTGCTGAAATCCATGGAGCTCGCACATAACAAAAGATTACGGTCTGACGCATGGGCGTAGCCCCCCCCCCGACCCCCCCCACCACAAAAAAAAATATATGTATTTATGTGTGTGTGTACATAATCTTTATTACATTCTGACCCTTCATTCTTTCGGAAGACGTTTATTGTGCCCTAGAATAGGTTCTTCCATGAGTTAATGGAAAAATTGTAGACCCTCCCACGCCGTTCGGAGCATTTGACGTCAAGCTGTTTCCATAAAAATCTGTCACTGGTAATGTCTGAAGCCTCTTCCCACCTACCATGGGGACCTCCATGAATGAGTGGCGTCAAGTTGTACTAGGATATCATTGCAACTCTTCTTATGCGTAATTCATTTTGTCGGAGAACATGTCCCGCAAACCTCATGCGTCGTTCTCTCACAATCTTACTAAGGGGTCGACTCCCAGTTCGGCATAGGATTTCCTTGATTTAGACCCGATCTCAATAACTGACTCCTAAAATCTGTCTTAGCCATCTTTGTTGAGCTACTTTTAGTGTTTTTCGATTTCGGTAGATGACTATTCACTGCAGTTTATTAATGGAGCCCTGCCACTGGTAAAAATGTGTAACCTCTTTTGAATACGCTCTTGGAATTAAGTGACTAGTTTGCTTTAGATTTTATATCGAAAAGAGAAGTTTTATCGTCAAAATCTTCTGTTGGGGGTTTTCCACCTCAAAATGCTCTGTAGGGGGATCTTAGACTCAAAACCATCTGGAGGCGTTTTAAACTTTTAAAAAAAGCCATCTGTAGAAGAAGGGTTTAAACTCAAAACCCCCGATTGGCTTGGCTACGCTCAAATAATTTTAGTGAGTAATTTGCTTTTTTTTTATATTGAAGATGTATTTTTAGCACCAAACCCCTCTGAATGGGGGTTTAAACTTGAAACCCCTTTCGGCAACGCTCATAGCATTTTGAGTGCGTAATTTGCTTTTTTTCTTACACTGAAGATGTATTTTGTATCCTCAAACCCCCCCCCCCCCCCTGGCTTGGGGTTTAAACTCAAAACCCCTTTGACTACGCTCATAGATTTTAGAGTGAGTAATTTTCTTTTATTTATATTGAAGAGGTACTTTTTAGCTTCAAACTCCATTGGAGGGGGAGTTTAAACTCAAAACCCCTTAGACTACACTCATAACATTTTAAATGTATAATTTGCTTTGTTTTTATTATTAAAATTATTAAAATTTTTACCTTCAAATCCCGCTGAACTCAAAACTGAGTCAAAACCCATTTAGCTACGCTCATAACATTTTGAGTGCGTAATTAGCTTTTTTTTATATTAAAGAGGGGGTTTATCGTAAATTTTAGACGGGGTTTTAAAATCAAAATCTTCCTTAACTGTGCTCTTGGAATTATGGGATTTTCGTTTGCATTTTTTGTTTGTTTTGTTTTATAGAAGAGGGGGAGTTAACTGCAAAAACCCCAGGTAGGGGGTTTAAAACTCAAAACCCCTGGTAGGGGGTTTTAAACTCAAAACCCCTTGTAGGGGTTTTTAAACTCGAACCCCCCTGGAAGGGGGTTTTAAACTCAAAACCCCCTGGTAGGGGGTTTTAAACTGAAAACCCCTTTGGTTGTGCTGGGGAAAGTGATGGTTTAGTATTAAAATCTCACCTAAAATAAACAAAATCAAAGCAAAAAATCAGTCACTAAATTCCGACCCCCCCCCCCCGAAGGGTGGGGGATTTCATTTCGGGGGGGGGGGGGTTGAACCCCAAACCCCCCCCCCTGGCTACGGCCATGCAGTCTGACGTTTTGCAAATGATAATAAATATAGTGAAAAGTTTTTGATATTCTAGTTGAATTTTAAACAAAATTAATTGTCAAAAAAAAACCTTAAACATCTCTTTTTTGCTGCTGTCACTTTTTTAGAAAGTTGTCTTAATTGAAAAAAAAAATATATCTGGTCACGACCAGACCGGCCCATTTGGTACCGACCCACCGGGCATTTGCCCGAATACCCATATAGCCAGTCCGCCCGTGACTTAGATCTATTATAGTTTATTAATAGATTTACTTTTCAATGCCTAGACCTAATAATAAAATTGCGAATGATGTCTATAATGGCTGATTATTTTTTATTTATTTTTTTATAATAATAGGCCTACTAATTCTAGGTCTAGACTCTACTTAAATCTAGTCTAAAATAATGACTGTCTAAGACTCTAGATGATTGAGAAGTTCACATAGAGGTGTTTTTAATAATACGGCATGTCGGCTGTGTTTTTCGATTTCGGTAGATGACTATTCACTGCAGTTTATTAATGGAGCCCTGCCACTGGTAAAAATGTGTAACCTCTTTTGAATACGCTCTTGGAATTAAGTGACTAGTTTGCTTTAGATTTTATATCGAAAAGAGAAGTTTTATCGTCAAAATCTTCTGTTGGGGGTTTTCCACCTCAAAATGCTCTGTAGGGGGATCTTAGACTCAAAACCATCTGGAGGCGTTTTAAACTTTTAAAAAAAGCCATCTGTAGAAGAAGGGTTTAAACTCAAAACCCCCGATTGGCTTGGCTACGCTCAAATAATTTTAGTGAGTAATTTGCTTTTTTTTTATATTGAAGATGTATTTTTAGCACCAAACCCCTCTGAATGGGGGTTTAAACTTGAAACCCCTTTCGGCAACGCTCATAGCATTTTGAGTGCGTAATTTGCTTTTTTTCTTACACTGAAGATGTATTTTGTATCCTCAAACCCCCCCCCCCCTGGCTTGGGGTTTAAACTCAAAACCCCTTTGACTACGCTCATAGATTTTAGAGTGAGTAATTTTCTTTTATTTATATTGAAGAGGTACTTTTTAGCTTCAAACTCCATTGGAGGGGGAGTTTAAACTCAAAACCCCTTAGACTACACTCATAACATTTTAAATGTATAATTTGCTTTGTTTTTATTATTAAAATTATTAAAATTTTTACCTTCAAATCCCGCTGAACTCAAAACTGAGTCAAAACCCATTTAGCTACGCTCATAACATTTTGAGTGCGTAATTAGCTTTTTTTTATATTAAAGAGGGGGTTTATCGTAAATTTTAGACGGGGTTTTAAAATCAAAATCTTCCTTAACTGTGCTCTTGGAATTATGGGATTTTCGTTTGCATTTTTTGTTTGTTTTGTTTTATAGAAGAGGGGGAGTTAACTGCAAAAACCCCAGGTAGGGGGTTTAAAACTCAAAACCCCTGGTAGGGGGTTTTAAACTCAAAACCCCTTGTAGGGGTTTTTAAACTCGAACCCCCCTGGAAGGGGGTTTTAAACTCAAAACCCCCTGGTAGGGGGTTTTAAACTGAAAACCCCTTTGGTTGTGCTGGGGAAAGTGATGGTTTAGTATTAAAATCTCACCTAAAATAAACAAAATCAAAGCAAAAAATCAGTCACTAAATTCCGACCCCCCCCCCCGAAGGGTGGGGGATTTCATTTCGGGGGGGGGGGGTTGAACCCCAAACCCCCCCCCCCCTGGCTACGGCCATGCAGTCTGACGTTTTGCAAATGATAATAAATATAGTGAAAAGTTTTTGATATTCTAGTTGAATTTTAAACAAAATTAATTGTCAAAAAAAAACCTTAAACATCTCTTTTTTGCTGCTGTCACTTTTTTAGAAAGTTGTCTTAATTGAAAAAAAAAATATATCTGGTCACGACCAGACCGGCCCATTTGGTACCGACCCACCGGGCATTTGCCCGAATACCCATATAGCCAGTCCGCCCGTGACTTAGATCTATTATAGTTTATTAATAGATTTACTTTTCAATGCCTAGACCTAATAATAAAATTGCGAATGATGTCTATAATGGCTGATTATTTTTTATTTATTTTTTTATAATAATAGGCCTACTAATTCTAGGTCTAGACTCTACTTAAATCTAGTCTAAAATAATGACTGTCTAAGACTCTAGATGATTGAGAAGTTCACATAGAGGTGTTTTTAATAATACGGCATGTCGGCTGAAAGTATATAAAGTGCTTTTTTTTGTAAAAATAAAAAAGAGGCTCCTGTACTCAGTGATAGATTGCCTAACTTTCAACTAATAATAAATTAACAATTAACGTTGAATTACAAGAAAAGCAATCATTTTTCCCGACATTGAAAGGTGCCGGTACCCCGTACCGGTGCGTACCGTCACAAAAAAATATGTATATCTCAATCTTCTTTCATTTAATTTTTTTTGCGGGGTTATTGCTACTTCAAAACCGGATTGATACCGGATCGATTTAAATAGGGCCTAAGTATACAAGCAGGATTTCGATTTATTTTGTGTATGAAATTGTGTATCGGAAAATGCCGGGTACATGAAATAAGCTAGTCCTAAAAAAACAACACAAATCTTGGGTAAAATACTCATCAAATAAAGTACTGTAAATGTGTAGTTTCACGCGCTAGTTTCAGGTCTTTTCTTTTTATAGCCTCTATCGGGTTATATCTCAACTACCCGTATTTTTGTGCAGAATTTTTTTCTCTACATGGCACACTTAAAATTATAGCACAATAATGTCAGTTTAATTTAAAAAGAGAACTGAAAAATACAAAGATATATAGAGAAAAAAGCGACTTCCGGCCCAATACTTTTTAATCAAAGAAACGAAACGGACTATTCCAACAAACCCTATTGGTACCCAAGGAACATTCCTGCCAAGTTTTATCAAGATTGATCAAGCGGTCTTTATTTCTATACGGGGACATAAAACATACATACATACGCCAAACATTCTGCTTTTTATAATATATATATATATATATATATATATATATATATATATATATATATATATATATATATATATATATATATACATACATACATACATACATACATACATACATGCATACATATAAGAATTGCTCGCTTAAGAATATAGGACACAGAGTCTACATTTATTTTATTTATACACTATCTATATATTACGCCACAGTAAAACTACATAGCATAAGGTACTACAAGTTTAGAGCCTAAAAATAAACACATCTGGTGTAAAATCTATGACAAAGAAATACTAATGTGTTATTTCCATTGTTGTGTTTCACGTCTTCTAGAATTCTAACTTGTATCTGATTTTGATTTCAACACTATATAAATAGTATTGCTAATATATTTTTCTTCTTTCAATCAGTTACATTGATATTTATAGCTTAATACCGTGCTTTCAATAGAACAAGAAAAACACTTACAATATACATTTAAAAAAAACAATAACTCCATAATACAACTTGAAATATTTAAGGGAATTATTTTTTTTTAAATATGAAGCTAAAATTGGGCATGCAACTCGTGATGTGGAGGACACCATTAGCTTCCAAATTTAGTGATTCTACCAATAGGCTAGCGGGCATTGTATATCTATTATATCTATCTATATTTTTTGTATTAGTACGTTTCTTACACGTAGAGCTCTGAAGATCTAGTCTAGATCTAGATTTAGAATCTAGTTGTTATCTATATTAGATTTACGTCAAAATTAATGAAAAAATTATTTAACTATTAAATCAACAATACATTACATTCGCAAATTCTCGAAAGCGAAAGTCATTTCAAGAATGCGAAAGTACTTTTAAAACCGATGTTGGATCAAGATATAAGTGTAGTAATCAAACTAAATTTACATTTATTTATTTTTTACTTTGAAAAATTATAACGGTTTAAATAGAGTTTGCCATATGGCCAACGAGCTAGAAATTCTTTTCTCAGCAATATACATTGTTAGAGCCGTTTTTTTAGATCAGCTTCTATGCAGCTTTCATCGTTTTGGTTCCAGATTTCATAACGTTTAGATTTGAATAAAGATATTTTAAAAATAGCCCTGCAAAATTAACAGAATATACGAGGAAAAACTAACTTTTGACACAAAACTAACATTCCCAAGATATGCTAAACGAGTACCAATATCGACCATTAAATAAAACACAACATTCTGATGTACATTGCACAAGTACTGAACGTAGTATTTGTGTGTATTGCATTGTTATGTGTAATGCACAAGTGTAAGATAAATTTTCTCCAGCATAATTAACATTGCTCTTATTATTATACAACAAACATTAACATAGATTAAAAATGCAGTAGAATAAATAACTTTTCCAAATGTAACTAAATAGTACGTTGTATACTAAACAAAGCCAAAGTAAGATCACTAGCTATGAAAATAATATGAAAAGATTCAAAAATTAACCTGTTTTTCAGCAAGGTCTAAAATGATTACTTTTATATTATTGACATCAGTGCTCTTCCATTCTGTTAGTCTAACTAGAACTCTGACTTTATATATCAATCCTCTAATATTAGGAAATACGCTGGAACATGATCCGTTCTTCAATAGTTTTCCAGGTGAACATCTCAGAGGTAGACACTCACCCTAGGATATGTATACATGAAATATCTAAAATATTTGACATTTATAATCGTTATTGATTTTCTAAGTTAGTAACAATTTGTTTAAAATAAGATGATTAACATATTCTACACATATTAGAATCAACATAGTCTGCTATATTCATAAGACAATTAACTTGGGATATGTAATTAGTCAAATAGTATGCTTGTGTTCCGTCCATCACGTTCAAGTCTAAAAAAGGTTCAACGCTACTTCTTGACTTCTGAAAGCAAGCGATCAGTTTTGTTTCAAAAGTATGTACATGTATGTAAGCAGTAGTACATAAAAAAGGAATGTATTTACAAAACAAATAAAATATTTATTTAGTGTTTTCTATTGAAAGTAATGTGTTACATTGATTTGCTAATGAAAATATACATTTTTTTATCGTAGCGTTTTGTTTTATTTGTTAAGGTAATAATATAAAAAATATATATGTATCTTTTGTATACTTTTCTATAGTAGCCATTAATTTATACCGAAACGTTTTATTTTTGTTTTAAAAAAGTAACAATAAATAATGACATTATAAAAGCCATATCCGGGCGAGTCACCAAGTTTACCTTTACCTTTTACCTATCCCCTTAGCTGTTGGGCCTTTGGGGCACCATGCAAGATTTGTCTTTCTCCATTCCTCTTTGTCTTTTGCCTTAGACAGAACCTCTTTCAATGGCAGGCCCGTCAATTCTTTTATGTTGTCTTCCCATCGCTTTTTCTGTCTGCCTCTTCTTCTTTTTCCTGGTACTGTTCCCTGAAATAAGGTCTTTGCTAGCCCCGAAGACGTTGTAATATGGCCATGGATTTAATTTAAGCTTGCATTTTTTTACGATAGTTAGTAGGTCATCATGGGGTCTAATCGTTGTAAGAACCCTGTCTCTAATCTCTTGTTTTGTGAAGTGGTCTTTAAATGTGATACCTAGGATCCACCAGTAGTTTAGTTAGCTCAAATCTCGCAGATAGCCTACAGATGTTACTATCATATTGGGGGAGTGTCCTTTCCCTGAATGTTCTGTCACTGCATTGGTGACTATTTGTCATTAAGCTGAGAGGCTATAAGTAACATGATATTTATAGTTCCTCCAGACCAGCTACAAAAATAAACTGACAGATTTATGAGTATTTCAAATGTTACAGGCAGAGGCGGACTGGTTACCTAAATCAGCCCGGGTATTACCATATAATCCGGCCATTAAATGGCAGACCATATTATATATGTCAGTCTAATTCTCTTTAAATATAGTGTAACGTTTGTCACTATCAAGGCTCTCTGCAAACTGCACCACACGACACAATTAACTTAAAGAACTTGACAACTCAGGGCTCCAAAGTAACGTTAAAGTTCAATGTCAAATACATCACAGCCAATACAGTACAATTGGCAACAACATTACACACTGTGCTGGTTCAGACTTCACCTCATACTGGTCACATATCGTCCCTATAGGCCTTCTAGAACCGGATGGAACATTGCTTGACCACTCTGGTCAGAATCAAGACAGAGACAGATAGAACGATGCAAACACTGATTCAGTATATCCTCAATGGATGGCTAGACAAACATAATAGTCTACCTGAACTCAAACACTGATTCAGTATATCCTCAATGGATGGCCAGACAAACACAATAGTCTACCTGAACTCAAACACTGATTCAGTATATCCTCAATGGATGGCCAGACAAACACAATAGTCTACCTGAACTCAAACACTGATTCAGTATATCCTCAATGGATGGCTAGACAAACACAATAGTCTACCTGAACTCAAACACTGATTCAGTATATCCTCAATGGATGGCCAGACAAACACAATAGTCTACCTGAACTCAAACACTGATTCAGTATATCCTCAATGGATGGCCAGACAAACACAATAGTCTACCTGAACTCAAACACTGATTCAGTATATCCTCAATGGATGGCCAGACAAACACAGTATGCTGTAGGCTCTATCACTGATTCAGTATATCCTCAATGGATGGCCAGACAAACACAGTATGCTGTAGGCTCTATCACTGATTCAGTATATCCTCAATGGATGGCCAGACAAACACAGTATGCTGTAGGCTCTATCACTGATTCAGTATATCCTCAATGGATGGCCAGACAAACACAGTATGTTGTAGGCTCTAACACTGATTCTATGATCCCGCTCAACAAGGGTTCTCCTTAATTCTTTTTTGTAAGGCAATATGTATCTTTCTACACGGCAGAATCTTGGGCTTAATGCTGCTATCAATCTTTAAAGACACTTCTCCTAAATCACCCAAATCACAAATAAACGTTGGACGTCTTCTCCTTGGTTAGTCCCTACTGATGCGATGAAACTATGTTTATTGACGTTGATTTATTTCAAACTTGCTCAAGTTTCATGACCTAGAAGGCATGGCTAGATTGTTTGGTACCACTATATATTGAATCTTAAATGTTTCGTTCGTTGTCTTATTTCTCGTCGTTAGAGTGGCTTTCCCTATGGGGTTCATTTCAGTCTTATTCCACATTAGTAATCTTTGCGTTGCATTTTCTATCTGATTCTTATTGACGTATGGTATTTACATCAGATCCACTATCCATTTGAAACCTTAAACGGTGACCATTCACTGTCATAACTTCTGTCATCCTTTTCGTTTAGCGGTTCTCTAAAGATATCAACCATTTATTTTCTATCATCATGACTCCATCTATTTTGCCGATTGTAGCTGTCTTTCATCGTCAGACATATCCTCTGACACCTGCTGAATAATTTTCTTTTTCAACATCACTGCAAAATGATGTCTCTCCTTGCACGTCAGACACGTTTTACCCTATGCTGGGCACTTTTCCGTTGTGTATTCGTGAATTCTTCTACAATACCTGCATTTACCTTTCTGAATGTTTGTTGATACTTTCTCAATGATTGGAGGGTTGGCGTATTCGTCCAGATCCTACGACACCTTTACAGTCAGTCTAGTTGCTGCATTAAAACAGAAGAAGGAACAACCGAGTTTTTTACAATCGAGACAGGTGTGAGACAGGGGTGCATCTTATCTCCCTTCCTTTTCCTCCTAGCCATCGACTACATAATGAGGAGAGCAATGAACCAGACTGCCTTTGGTATTCCATAGCGTGAACAAAATCAAATAACGGACTTGGACTTTGCTGATGAATACAAATAAAGGCATACAGGAAATGACGCAGAGCCTAGATAAAGAAGCACCCAAAATTGGCCTCCGCACAAACTTAGATAAGATCAAAATTTTGCGAGATGGAAATGCCTACCATGATGTAGCGTGCCGAATAGGAAAGGCAAAGAGCATTTACCAAAGGCTGCAGTCTATTTGGACAAGCCAAGCCATTGGTCTCGAAACAAAAATACACCACCTTGTCAACACATTTGTCATCCCAACTGCAACATATGCATGTGACACATGGAAGTCATCTGTCAAAAATGGCTGAGATGGATTTTGGGAATCAGTTACACAGATCGGGTCTCAAACAAGAAAATCCTTTGCCGAACTGGGAGTCGAACACTTAGTGAGGTTGTGACAGAGCGTCGCATGAGGTTTGTGGGACATGTTCTTCTACAGAATGAACTACGTATACCAAGAGTTGCGATGACATGGAGGCCAATAGAAGGAAAGCGCAAACAGGGACGTCCTCGTATTACTTGTCGCCACACCTTCATGAAGGATCTCAGAACAGTGGACACCAGGTGGGAGGAGGCTTCAGACATTGCCAACGACAGATCTTAATGGAGACAGCTTGCTGCCCAATGCGCCGAACGGCGCGGGAGGACCTAAGTCTAAGTAAGTCTAAGTTAAGAACCTAAAGCTTCTCAATATGGACTCTGAGTATGACAACCCAGATGATACGCTAATTGATTTGATCATTAAAGGAGTCATACAAGTAAAAGGTAAAATTAAAACTACTTGATCAGGGACAGAAGTTGACCCTTAGCAAGACTATAGAAATTGGACAACAATATGAGATGTCGCAAAGCCAAGTGAAAATGTTTAGGGGCCAAGAAGTTCTAGCAATCAAGAGACAGTCACACAATGTACTCAAGAAGAAGTCTAATGTTAAAGACAACTCAGATAAATTATGCAGTAACAAGAACCACGAAAAGGGAAAATGTCCAGCAATAGGAACCACATGCAATTTCTGCTAAAAGAAAAACCACTGGTTTGAAATGTGCAGAAAAAAATGCACCCTTAATCTGGCAGAAGCTGACAGCCACAGTAATGAAGTTATTGTACACATTAGTAGTGCCAGTATAGAAAGGCTAAAAATGAGAACATCAATGTCGTTGAAGACGAGTGGACTGTAAAACTAATCGTACGTGGCAAGACATTCATTTTCCGCATTGACACTCGTGCAAGGTGTAACATTCTTGTCATATCATAGTTTGAAAAGCTCAAAGATAAAGTAAAACTTTCTTATTCAGCAAAGTCACTCAAGTCTTACAGTAATCACGTCATTAAAACTTTAGGAGCAGTGGCGCTACCTTTGAAGAATAATACTCAAGAAGTGAAAGCAAGGTTTGAGGTTGTAGACATTAGACAAGAGAAAATTTTGAGTGGTGACACAGTAGAATGCTTAGGACTACTACAACGAGCCGATACGCAGACGTGTGAATTTATTGCATATGATCTCTGTAAGCGATTCGAAATACAGTGAAATTCTAGACTGTACAAGCAAAGAACTTTCAATACTTCGGGAAGTAATTATGACTGGTTGGCCAGACACAAGAAGTGAGACTCCAATTGAAGTCAGGCCATATTGGGATTCAAGAGACCAGTTATCAGCTTCGGATTGTATTATATACAAAGGTGTGAGAATAGTCATGCCACCAAGCTTACGTAAATACATGCTAAATCTGATTCACAAGTCTCACTTAGAAATAGTGAAGTGTAACCATCGAGCCAGAGAAGTCATGTATTGGCCAGGCATGAATGCAGACATTGAAGTGACAGTTAGGGATTGTAAAAGGTGTGCTGAACATCAGAATCAAAATGTCTCAGAACCACTAATGCTTACTAAGATACCAGACCTTCCATACAGCATGGATGGATGTGATCTGTTTAACTTTGAGGGGAAAAAGTATGTACTTCTAGTTGACTACTTCTCAGAGTTTATTGATGTCAAAGAACTGTCACAGGAAACTACATCAGATGAAGAAAATATTCGCATGCCATGGAATACCTAGAAGACTAAGGTCAGATAGTGAGCCACAATTCGCTTCGAGAGAATTCCTTAATTTCTGTAAATCGTATGGAATAGAGCATAAATGTAGAGTCCTCATTTTCAGAGTTCAAATAGCGAGGCTGAAAGAGCTATACAGACAGTGAAGAAAATGTGGAAGAAAAGCTATTAGACTACAGAACTACTCCTTTGACTAATATTAATTTGTCGCCAGCACAATTTCTCATGGGGCGCCGACCCAGAAATCTGTTACCTTCGAGCGAGGAAATACTCACACCTAAGACACCAGATCTCAAGGTGGTGAAGAAACACTTTGACTCCGAGAAACAGTCTCAGAAACATTATTATGACAAGAGGAAAGGAGTTAAGAGTCATAACCCACTACAAGACGGAACGGCAGTCAGAATGCAACTTAATACTAAGTGGAAACCATGAACAATAATTTCGAAACATTCTAAGCCTAGATCATATAATGTCAAAAGTGGAAATCAGGTCTACAGAAGAAACAGGAAACACATCAGAAAGTCGTCTGAGAAAGCAAATAGATTTGAAATAATTTTGACTTTCCAGATGACATCTCAGCACAACTAGAACCACAATATCTAGAGAGTTCAAGATTAGCCTATGCTACAAACTACGCTAGATGTAGAGCCGCCACTACACACTGCTTATTCTAACAGCTCTAGAACACATGAAGCTTACGTAACACGCTCCGGCAGAATAGTTAACAAACCCAAGAGACTTGATTTGTGATGAACTGAAATGGATTTCTTAGTTGACTAGTTTGTTAGTTATTCTGATAAATAGATTTTCTGAATTCAAGAAGAGAGATGTAACATATTGGTATCATATGTACATTTGCACACTAGCGCGTCAGTGCAACACCGCTTGTGTTTACGTAATAAATGGAATTCCTAATATGTCTTCCCTCTTAAACACTAGTTTGTTATTTGTGTAATACAAATATTCTAAAAAATCTTGTAATAATTTCATGCCTAACACCAAGAACTACTCTGTCTCTAATTAAGCTATCTTCCAGACGTTCAAAACAACACATTTTTGCTAGTCTTTGATTTGTTATGTACTTTTCAATGTCCTCGCTTTCTTCCTGTTCACGAGTATTGAAAACGTAGCGCTCATAGGTTTCATTCGTTTTTCCAATGCAAAAACTTTGATATTTGTTCAGTAATTCTTCCATCTTTCTTTCTTTTCCCTTCTCAAGACCTTCATATATGTCCGTCGCTTTAGTCCTTATAATTGTTAGAAAGGTGGCCACTCTGATCTCCTCTGATTTTTACGCTAATTTAGTGGCTACGGCGAAACGTTTGTCAATTAGCGGGTACAGAAAGGAAATTTCAAGCTGCCTTTGTACGTCGCAATCCTGTAATGGCCTATTTATTATTGCAAGCTATACAACTTTATATACTGATTAATGTTTACCTGTGATCATTACTACACCGCTGCCACCATGTTAATTAAGATCTAGGTTCACAGTCAGCAATCATCCAACAAGAACCATCAGTGTCATGGCGGAGAACAACACTTTATTATCTTGAACGAGTTCACCTTTGCGCAGCATAGTCCGCCCCTGTTCATGACTTAGTTTTTGCATCTACTTTCAACTAGGATTGAGTGGTCTCTTAATGCCGCCTAGTATTACAGATGTCAAGGTAGGGTTCATTTTAATGTAAAGTCAACATTTTTTGAATTGGGTAAAAATAATTTCTTCTATTAGTGTTTTTTTTTAATTGCTAACAGAAATCCTCACTGAAAAAAACGCGATAGACGGATGGACAGATAGGCCACACAAAAGTAATAACGACTTATAGTATAGTCTGTTCAAATCTACACTTGGTTTCACTTGAGAACATGACTACTTCCTACTTACGTTAGGTCCAGACCATGTTGTCTCGTTACACTGGTTGGGGTTACCGTCGTTCGATTCGTCGCCCATGTCGTCAAAGTTGATTAACATTTTATATAGAGTTTGTTTATCACCAATGGTAGATAAAACACAATTTGGCAACGTTTTTATTAACTCAAATGGATATGACATCTGATAAAAAAGAAAACAAGTTGAATGCATTATTGAATAAATAATAGATATACAGTAGTCACTTGACATTCGCGGGTTTGACGTTCATGTTTTCAAACTATATAAATTAAAAAAAAAAATACTCCACATTTTTTTATCACCACGAACTTTCCCGTGGCATCCCAATGATTATGTTCAGTAGGGGTCTCAAACACGTGTCCCAAAATGGCCCGCGAAACAAATTTGTGTGGCCCGCGGCCACGTCCGCGAATTAAACAAAAATTGATGACATTTACAATGACCACTGCAAGCGAAGATTCTGTGAAGGCAAGCTTTGTTGTTAGCCAGATGGCATCACGACCATTCACTGAAGGCCAGTTTGTAAAAAAGTGTATGCTACAGGCATGTGAAATTGTCTACCCGAGAAAAAGAAACTCTTCGAAGGCATAAGTTTGTCTGCGATCACAGTTGCAAGCAGGATCACCGAGTCAGCGACTAATGTTCAACAGCAACTGATTGTAGCATACCCATATTCCATTGCACTGGACGAGTCTACTGGTGTAACAGACACCGCATACTGTGCCGTATTCATTCGTTGGGTCGACGAAAACTTGAACATTGTTGAAGAGCTATTGGACTTACTCCCCATGAAAGGAACGACGACTGGACGCGACGTGTTTCAAGAACTGGAAGCTTGTATTGGCAGGTGTGTGGGCTACGTGGGAAAAACTTGTTGAAGTGGCTACGGATGGTGCACCAGCAATGTGTTCAGAGAAGGTTGGTGTTGTTGGATTAATGGTAGTGAAACGGTTTCAGCTCAGCTTGGCGTGACCTTTTGCAGCCATACACTGCATTCTGCACCAAGAAGCACTCTGTGGCAAAAGTCTACAAACGAAGAACGTGATGGATGTTGTCGTGAAGACGGTGAACTTCATACGTGCACGGGGTCTCAACTACAGACAGTTTGTGTCATCTAGCTGACTTAGAAACGGAATACGGAGAGTTGCTTTATCATATGGAAGTCAGATGCTTGAATCGTGGAAAAGTGCTGCAGAGATTTTTTGAACTGAGACGGGAAATAGCATTGCTCATGGCAATGAAAGACAGAGACATACCTCAGCTCAGTGATCCACTGTTTTGTCGGATCTTGCTTTTCTTACTGACATCACCCAACATCTCAATGCACTCAATTCACAACTACAGGGCACAAAGCAGCTGATTACCGTGATGTTTGACCGCATCAAATCATTAAGATACAAGATGACTTTGTGAACACTCAGCTGGCAGATCGAAACCTGGCTCATTTGTTTTTTCTACAGAGCATTACGGTTGAACCACAGCGCCTGAAAGACTACGTAGACATCCTCTTCAGACTAATGGAAGATTTTGAACACCGCGTTCAGCAATTCACTGCTCTCGAACCACAGTTTTTCCTTGTTGCCACTCCGTTCGCATTTGAAGTGAAAAACGTTCCAGAGGAAGTCCAGATGGACCTGCAATGTGACACTGTTCTGAAGCAAAAATACGCTGATGTTTCTACCAGTTTCTTCCCAGAGAGAAGTTTCCACACTAATTCTGCGCAGCTGCTAGAATTCTAGCGATGTTTGGGAGCACGCACGTTTGCGAACAGTTTTTTTCAAGATTGAAGATAAAAGAACAGCATTACGATCAAGACTAACTGATAAGCATCTGAGAGCAATCTTACAGCTTGCCACTACACGCGACCTCAGGCCTAACGTTGATGGTCTGGTCTCTGCCAAACGCTCTCATATGAGTGGACAGAAACATGAGTGACGAGCCATCTGCAGTAGGCCTAGAAATTATCGTCAATGCCAAACATTCCGGTTACTGATTGAAGGGATTGGCATTTAGTGCATTAACTAGTTTATGGATATTATAACAAATCTTTATATTATGTCGCCTCCTTTTCTATTAAATTGGTCCATACCGTGGGATATAGGCGATAAAATCTACTGTGGGCGTTCCAATTTTGCACAGAATTCATACTTTGTGTACAAAATTAGTTTAATATCTATGTAATATAATTTTTATATTATCTCGCTCTCCTCTGGTATTATAACCTATTCAGAGGGATGGGGTGGGGGCTATTGCATCTACTGCCCTCCACATTCTAACCCTTTGAGGGGGGGGGGGCGATCCAATTTTATGCAGAAATCGTAGTTTGTGAACCAAATTAGTTGAAAATCCATATAATATAACTACTTATTGATATTTGAACCTATTTGTATATTATGTCGCACCACAGTCAAATCTCAAATTAAATCATTAGTAAACATAAAATGAAAGAGGTAATATCGATTTTTGAGAGATTCGCAGCTTGAGAACCGCTATTCGTGAAAAACCGCAAGCTTTGTATTTTATTTTCGGTATTTCCCCAAAAGGTCGCAGTCTAATTTGAAAGTATTTAAAAATATATAATCTTTAATAGTCCTTTCGTCATTTCCACTTCTTATTAGAAGCGGTCTAAATAAAAATAATACTAATAGCATTATTGAGATTCTTCTTTTTCTTCTAGTCAGCTTTTGCTGCTGAGCTGTGGGCTCGTTTGCAGACTGTGCTTAAGAGAAATAGTGTGCTGTATTCTTCAGCTTTTCAGCACTTCAGTGCATGGTGTTGGTTATGTTGGGCGGTAGTAGTAGTGGGGTCTGCCTAAGGTAGATTTGGAAGGGGCATTGAAAAAGGATAGGGTTTACGGTTTCATAAGGGTGGGCGCGGTGTCTACAAAGGGGGAGTTGTGTGGAATTTATTTTATTGAGATGGTAATTAAACTTAGGTGTGTGTCCTGTCCTAAGTTGGAAGATTACAGATTGCTCTTTGTGGGGGAGGAAGTTAATACTGTCCAGTTTGTTGGCATGTTCATTTCTTTGTACATGGCTCTGCCTTTGTTTCCTGGTGCCCTTTGGTTGCTCTTTGTGGTTGTTGATTAACATTGACCTTGGGGTGAGGTAATTAACAGGTCTATCTGGTTGTTCCATAGATGATCCTGCCTTTGAAAGCCTATATGCCCTTTCATTTCCCCTGACGCCAATATGTCCAGGGATCCACTGTAATGTGATATTGATGTTTAATTTTGTCATCATCTGATGTATTATCACTATTAGTGTTGTCAACACTCTTTGTCTTTTTGAGGTGCTGCTGTTAAGTGCTTGAAGAGTGGATTGGGAGTCTGTAAAGACAACAATATCTGATGGTGATTGTATCCCTTCATATAATTTGTTTTTGACTGTCTGCAAAGCTTTGGAAATTGCCTCAATTTTGGGTTGCAAGTTTGAGCAGTAGTTGCCATAGGTTGCACTTATTTCAAGTGTTTATTTGGGAGGGGGGGAAGACCAGGATAGCACCTATACCAGCATTGATGGTGGCTTTGAAGGCCGATCCGTCGGTGTATATATGGATGGATGTTTTTAGATAGCTTTCAATTGTTTCGAGCGTACCTACTTAGAGCTCCAGTGGATTTTATTCTTTTGTTAGAGTATTATTTATTAAATGTGTTTTAATGGTTGGTTGTTTGTAGTTAAGTCTAGGAGCTATGTTTAAGAATCTGGTATTTTTTTCTCTGTTATTGGGTAGATGGTGTTTTAGGGCTAGTTCGTCAGTAAGTTGGATCAGAGTTCTTTGCTTTTTTTGCTTGTTTTTCTTATTTCTCTGTGTTATTTTATTTGGATGGTCGTCCTCCAACCTTCTGTATCTCTCAATAGCTTCTAATGCTGCTCTGTTGCGCCTTAACTTAAGAGGCTCAATATTGGAGTCGGGCTGTTGTGGGAGTAGTTCTCAAACCTCCACTGATTAGACGTTATGAGGGCTCTGTTTAATTTGGATCTAGTCAGCACTGGATATTTCTCTGTAGTCCAACTTAAAAGGTCACCTGCGTAAAAATGCCTAATTGAACGAAATGAAGTCCGGGAGGTCATTCACTCTGCACCTGTCTGCTTACTTTTTGGGTTAGGTGTTTAATTTTTATGTACTTTTTATAAACTCTTTCTGCCTTAGTTTCTTTCAATTTTCTATATAGGTTTTCCTTTTGTTTAGAAAGCTTTATAAGTTTTTATTAAACCAGCATTTATTTATTTTGTTCAGTGTCATTGTAGTTGGTATATGATTTTCTATAATGTTATTAGGATAGTTTTTAATGAAATTAGAGAGGTCATCGACTGCTTGGTTAATGTCTTTTTCTGATAAGAATGATTGTTGAAAGTTTAATGCAGCTTGGTGTAGTTGTGTTAGGTTGCATTTATTCCAGAGTAAGATTTTTCTTTTTGGTTTTGAATTGGCTACTGCTTTTATCTGGCTGTGTATTTTAATATATCATGGTCTGATTGACCAGGAATAATATGATCTATTACTAATCCAGGTCTGTTGGTTAAGAAGAGATCTAACGTGTTGTTTAACCTAGTTGTTTTTTTAATGATTTGATCTAAACTTAAGATGTGTAAAGTTTCTATGAAAAGCTCATTTATGTCCTTAAGGTTTTGGTGTTTATCTATGTTTAGTGTTTTCCAATTTATATCAGGTAGGTTGAAATCACCCATAATCCAAAAAACTGCATTTTTTTTCTTTAAGTGTAGTTAACTGATTACATAGTTCCTGCATGTACTCTAAACTAGAATTTGGTGGTCTGTAAATACTGCCTATTATTAGGGATGTTGAGGTGGTGTTGATTTTACAAAATGTTGATTCTATATTGTTTGAGTTAGGCAAGGTAATTTCTTCTGCTATAAGAGTGTTTTTTTATTGCCAAAATAGCTCCTTCATCTGCCCTATCTTTTCTAAAAATGTCATAATCACTATTGAAAATTTCTGTATTATAAATTTCAAGATGTAGCCAAGTTTCTGTGCCTGCAATTATGCCTGGTTTCTCACGTTCTAATAAAATGCTGTTTTGTTCCTAATGCTTTGAAAATTTATTACTAAGGTTTTAGTGTATTTTGGTATTACTTGTTTAGTAGGTTTATTTAATGATGGTGTTTTATTAGTTTTAGTAGATTTAACAGGAGTGGATCTGGCTAGTGGTTGGTGAGTTAGGTTTGAGATGGTGTTTAGGATGTTGTATGGGTTAGAAGTGTCTGCATCAAAGGAGTCTAACTGTTCTGATGTAAACTGAGAAAACCCACACGGCATACAGTGCCACGATGCATCTTTGTTGCCTAATGCATAATACACAGGTATGCTAGGGCACAGCCTTGTATTACCCCGTTTGATTCTTCAAAGGGCTCTGATGGTTCTCCTCTTTCTTGGACACAAGCCTTCATGCCATCATGAAATAGTCTACCATGGTTATGAATTTTCGTGGACATTCATACTTTGACATAATCTTCTCTGCTAGCAGTGTCAAATGCCTTTGTTAGGTCGATATATATTGAGAAGAGATTAGCATTTTGTTCTTGGCAATTTTCCTGAAATTGCCTTGCCACAAAGATCATGTCCATGGTACCACGCTCTTTTCTGAAGCCGCACTGGCTTTCTGGTAGTAGACCATTTTCTATGTGTTGCATGAACCGATTTAGTAGGATGCGTACAAGGATTTTCCCAGCAATAGAGAAAAGAGATATTCCTCTGTGGTTGTCGCAGATCTGGCGGTTTCCTTTTTGCTTGTATAAATGGACAATTGTGGCATCTTTAAAGTCTTGTCGTATTGACTCTTGTTCCCATATAATTAAGAACAGCGCATGGAGTCTTTTAATCTGGACAAATCCATCTTTTTTGTAGACCTCTGCGGGAATGGAGTCCGCTCCTGGGGCTTTTCCGCTTGCGAGCTGTTGAAGATCAGTTTCCTTTAGCGTTGGGGGGTCATCCATTTTTTCATTTATTAATACTTGCCTTAGCCTGTCAGTGGCCGCTTTATTTACAATTGAAGGTGTATTGAGAACCTTTTCGAAGTGCTCGGCACAGAGTTTTAGGATTTCTTCCTTATCTGTCCCATCAGCATTTAGTAGAGGGGATGAGCCTGACTTTGTGGGTCCATAGACTTCGTTTATGGCATGGAAGATGTTCTTCATATCGTGCTTGTCAGCAAATTCCTGTATTATTTCCATTTTCTTGCTTAGCCAGGTATCTTGCATTTGGCTTAACTGTTTTTGCACATTTTTGCGGATGTTTGTGAATGCATCTTTAGTGGACTGGGAGTTTGGGTTGTTCAGATACAATTTATGAAGCTTGTGCTTTTCATCTAATAGTTTCCTGATCTTAGTACTTATTTCATCAAACCAGTCCTGATGCTTTCTCTCCATATGACCGAGTATGCATAGTGCTATGATATGGATAGCTTCTTTGAAGCACTCCTAGCTTTTATCTAAAATTGATTCAGCTAGAGGGTTGGACTTGAGGCAGTTCTCTATCGCATCTGCAAATGACTTTTCAATTTTGTCATCTGCTAGTCTGGCCGTGTTTAGCCTTTTTAGGGGTTTAGATTTTCGCAAACGTCTCTTTCGTTGAATACGAATGTTTAGTTTTGTGATGATGAGGCGGTGGTCTGTTCCACATTCTGCACCACTGCAAAATTTGGTGACACGTATGTTCTGACGGCCAGATTGCCTGGCGATGACGTAGTCTATGAGGTGCCAGTGTCTTGAGCGTAGATGCGTTAAGGAAGTTCGCTTTCTTATTGGAAGACTGAATACTGTGTTTAATATCAGCAGGTTGTGTTCAGCACAGGTCTGCAGTAGTAATAATCCGTTGCTGCTGCACTGACCTATCCCGAATTTGCCTAAGACTCCTTTCCAGATGTACCCGAACGAGGAAGACAGGCATGACGGGACAGCACATTAGTGATGGGGGCAGCCCAGCTTTAAGGCGGGCTTTAGCTGTCCATTTGGATCCTAGGATCCCTCCAACCAACGAAAGTGGTTCCTGGCGCTCTGTTCTACGTCAATTGAGCGTTTGAGCTATAACTGATAACTGCCACTTCCAGTTTTTGGCCGACGCCAAAGGCGAAGCTGGAGAATCCTCTCCAGTTTTTGAATATGGGCTTTGAGTAAGCGAGATGAAAGCCTGGGAATTGTCTATGGTCGGAACGATGTCGCTCACACGGCAGTTTCCCCTCTCTCCGCGCAGCTGATGTGACCAAAGGAACGGAATATCCAATACAGTTTGAGATCATACAGTTTGGGATCTGCCAGGCTATAGTACAGTGTGCCGCAATCTACCTAAGGGTAACCAGCTCTTTTTTTTTCTCAGGGTTGTTTCCCGAAGCCTTTTTCTTGTTTGGGTATAGCCGCGATGCAGCGGAGGTTTGGATTCAGAGTTTTCCTTCTCCTAGATTGGTAGTCAACCAAGGATAACGAGCTCCTTCTGTATGCGAAGCTTACTGGTTAAGGCGCCAGTTGCTCGCCTTTGCCCCTTCTCTTGTTAATGATAACAGTTCCGAAAGGCTCAGTATCTGAACCATACGTGAAGGCCAGGAGTTGGATTGGTTGTCAGAGGCTATACGAGACGTGTGCCATTAGAAACATTTTATACGTAATGGTGGGCTTAGAACCTTTACCACTTTCGGATATGACCCGCGGCCTACAGGTGTTAGTTTAGGTATTACTTATCTTGTGGATAGAATTTAGATCTGACATACATGGAGAATTTTCACTTCATTTTCTTTTTTAATTTGCCACAGAATCTGAAAATGGGTTTACCCGTTCATATAAAATATAAAAGAATGTAAAAACGGGTTTACCCGATTTGATAAAGAGTTTTGCTCTTAATTAAATAAACAATTAGGTACTTTTTGTATATTTTAAGGGCCTTGTGGTTTTTGGAGAACATAAAACATACACTACGTCCTCTGCCATGATCAAAGGAACACTTATGCCAAGTTTTATCAAGATTGGTCAAACGGTTTAGATTTTTATTTGGAACATACATATATACATATGCCTTAGGTTTCTGTGTGTCCACGCTTTATAATATGATTAGGTCTTACTGGGCTTTAGGGTTGGGGGTTTGAAAAAAATCGACCCTCTCCACTCAAACAAATTTGGATCTGCTAGTGCATGAGCACATACATATAGTCACTATAGAACTTTAAGAGTTTTACATTAGTAAAATATACATGTATATATCGAAAAACAATTTACAAACATTAATTAGTAATATCTGTAAATAAATTTTGATCAACTTCATTCATCATTAATGCAATAAGTTGAAAAAATGTAAAACAAAATTATGAAACAGGTGTGCTATTTAGAAGTTTAGCAAAATATTCAGTCTATAGCTTATTACTAGATATGTAGGTATTGTATCCTGTTATCTTATTTACTATCCGGCAAATATAAGTGTGTTTATACATAGGATTAGGGTTTTCATGAAGATAGGCTTATGGTTTGGAAAAAAATCACACACCCTCACAAAGAAGTTCTGTATCAAGTAGTTCTTCAGAACATAGGGGATTGATCGGGCAGGGTTCATGGACCAATGTGACGACAGCCCAAAGCGCAATTTACACGACCTTATTTTTGTGTGTGTTGCACTGATGGCATAAAAGCTATTATAAGTATCAATAGCTTGAAAGTCAAATTAATAAAGTTTAAATGCTTTTATGTGGAAGCTACATACTATATAAAGGCCTACAAATGTGTATGTTTATTCAAATACATATTTCAAAAGTAAAAAAAAGAAGTAAAGGCTGTTTACAGATAAATATTAACAACAAAAAGAGGACGATTAGAAAGAGAAAGAGAACATAAAATTAATTTATCAATATTCCTAAAAAATTAAATATTTGCTCTAACATTATATAGTCTTGAACTCTTCTTACCATATCACAAATATAGCAGAAAATGTTTTTATAAGATGTGCCTGTAAAAGAGCTGTATATCTGATACTTATATCCACTGAGTTGATCACAGGCTTGTATGACATCTGGATCAATCCGTCTACATGAGTCACGTCTGCCATACTCGATCACCTTATCGTTTCTATAAGCAAACAAATACAAATTCTTTCTAGAAAGAAGAACAAATTATTTAAAGCCATATCTCTTTTTTCAATATAAAAAATAAAACTATCACCACTAATTCAATCATTAATTTGTTAATTTTTTATTGTTTTGTTCATTAATGAAGTGCAATTACTTCTTGTATAAACTTGATCTGAGAAGTGGGAAGTGAGATAACTAACGTGTACAAAACTGAACTGGACAGAACGAGGGACTGGACTCTCCTTGTCACCTGGCCGTTTAGGACTAGATGAGTGGACTCTCCTTGTCACCTGGCCGTTTAGGACTAGATGAGTGGACTCTCCTTGTCACCTGGCCGTTTAGGACTAGATGAGTGGACTCTCCTTGTCACCTGGCCGTTTAGGACTAGATGAGTGGACTCTCCTTGTCACCTGGCCGTTTAGGACTAGATGAGTGGACTCTCCTTGTCACCTGGCCGTTTAGGACTAGATGAGTGGACTCTCCTTGTCACCTGGCCGTTTAGGACTAGATGAGTGGACTCTCCTTGTCACCTGGCCGTTTAGGACTAGATGAGTGGACTCTCCTTGTCACCTGGCCGTTTAGGACTAGATGAGTGGACTCTCCTTGTCACCTGGCCGTTTAGGACTAGTGCCATGAAGCAAGAAAAAGAGGCCTAGAAGGTTGGGTTTAACTGGGTTTTTCAGTAGTGACGTGACGAATCATTAAACAGTAAAAACAGAAATAGATCATCAACTGGCAAGGACGAAGAACGAGATAGAGACGACAAAGACAATGCCCTTTTTATTCATTCAATGGTTCTAAAGTTATAAGCTCAAGGTATTTAATTTATCTATTGACTGTTTCTGTTGAGTTTGTCTAGTCTGAACTATATAATTTTTATATTATACTTCGAGAATCTTATCCAATTCCGTGAGGTGGTTGGGGGCCATTGCTTCTACTGCCCTCCCCACTCTAGCCTTCTGAGTGTGTGGGGGGTGTCACAGTCTTAGTTGACATTGCATGATCTAAAGTTCACGTCATGTTAAGAGTTAAAAGACACGTGGAATTCCTGATGTAGAAAACAGGAAGTAGAATGAATAAAGTTGACTTTGAGTTAAGTCAAGTCAAGTCAGTGAGGTCTTGCTCCCGGTCCAGGAAGGTTGGACGTTGCTTCCTGGACTGGTGTATATATATGTATATAGCATGAAAGTCGATGGACTAGTGATTGTTGATTAATAATATTTGAGAGTTGATTTCATTATGTGTTTATTGGATATTAAGGTATTATTCGTATTTCAATGGATATCTATAGTTGAAGCTCCAGTGTCACTAGTAGTAATTGTTCTTATTGTTACCCGCTGAGATGCGGACGTGATTGATACTTTTGATACCGCTGTTATGCGGATAGGATTATTATTTCTTGACTTGTAGCACTAACAAGGAGTGCAGTATATTATTATTATTTTAGTAAAATAAACTTCATGTTGTCTGCTGAACGGACTTGAGTCAGTCGTATAGTGTTTGTCTTGTCACGTGTCTAGAATACTTCAGGAAGCAAGAACTCAGTATTACACCAATCAACGTTCATTGACAGGGGGGGCGGTCCTATTTTTATGGAGAAATCATAGTTTGTGAACAAAATTAGTTAAATATGTATATTATATACGGTACATATTGATGTTTTAACTCATTTGTATATAATGTCGCAGACAGACTCTGATCTCAAATTTTATCATTAGAAAATATAAAACGAAAAAGAGTTGTACCAGGTGGGAATGGTGATACATACAATAGCCTTCAGCCCATCGAACAAACCAAATCTTTTTTTCTTTTTGTATTTTTAATTAAGAAATTACAAAATTTAAAAAATCTAATAGAATTAATATATGCTATAAATTTAATTCTTATATCGAGTCGCCTCACTCCATATTCTTTAATGCCAAATGCAATCATTAGCAGAAATTATAAAAGAAGCGAGGATTAACGTTTTCACTTTACCGCTCTCTCCCCTTTCCAGACGAAAAGATGACGTTTTAAAACAGAATAGTCAAATATGGCGACAGAGTTTATGTAATTGCACACGAATTTATCTATTTTTAGAAAGATTTTGTTTTGGAAAGTTAAAAATTCATACAAAATTTTTCATTATAAGAGTAACAATAGAGATGAGCCTTAACCCAAATACTGTTTTCCTAGTCACCTTTTTCTAACCTTCGCTCATACTGATATTTTTCTATTGTAAAAAAATTTTAAGACTATAATTAACAATATATTTTGAGCTTTGAATTATAGTTCTGTAACAAAACAAAGTTACAAACATGCCTATTAAAC
This sequence comes from Biomphalaria glabrata, assembly GCF_947242115.1. Lineage (NCBI taxonomy): Eukaryota > Metazoa > Mollusca > Gastropoda > Planorbidae > Biomphalaria > Biomphalaria glabrata. The sequence goes on from NC_074712.1 coordinate 27,280,482, forward strand.
ACAATTTGTCAGTTACAAATGAGATGAGTTCTGAACCCAAATATTATTTTCTTAGCACCTTTTCCCAACTTTACTCATACTGATATTTTTATAACTATGCTTGAATCCTAAAATTGCTAATAATTTTTTTGTAGAATCTAATTGGCCCATTTAATTTCTCCTCTCAATTCCATTTTTTAGAGCTTTGAAATATAGTTCTGTAACAAAACAAAGTTACAAACTCGCCTTTGAACAACATGTATCAGTTACAAATGAGATTTTAAAAAAATAAATATTTTTCGAATATTTTTTTTTCTTTCGGCGGCGATACTCAAAGCTTTAATCTAAATTTGTGGGGTATCATATCTTTTCAAGGAACAAATCGGTTGTATTTTCAATGTAGTTAGGGCCTCTAAATTTATATTAGAGTATTTTTCAAGTAAAATTATTTTCAAATGGTCCTTTTTGAATGGGATGAATAATGAGATGTAGATGTCAGGAGAATGTGTTTCTGATGGGAAGAATGCAAGAAAACGTTTTTGGCATCTTCATTATCATCATTATCAAGCTCCATTTGAGTGATGGCTTCAGAGGCTCAAATCCTCTTTTGCAAAAGTCCTGGACAGAACCCCTACTGTCTTGCGTAGGGCATAAATGTCGCCATACAGGTCGAGAATTTTTGGCGTCGGGGCTTCGCACCGGACTTGACTGGGGGAAGTTTACATCACCCCCCTTCCCCCCCGACCCCCTAGCTGTCAAGAGGAAGGTGTCATCAAGGCTGTTTTTATTAATATTTTTTGTTTCTTTTTTTTTGTATCCGACAAAGGTTGAGAAACACTGGTTGTTGTTGTTTTTTTAAATCTTATATATGGTTCCACGACAATTCGTTCACCAGACATTTCGTTCACCCGACAATTCGCTCACGGACTATTCGCTCACAGACAACTTGTTCACCAACAACTTGTTCACCTACAGTTGGTTCACGACAATACGTTCACGCGACTATTCGTTCACGGCACGGACAAATTGTTCACAGACAAATCGTTCACTGGATAGTAACATATTGTTTATATTTTATATTCTCGTCGCGTGTTTAATTTATTTACATTAAAAATTTTGTAGCTATTATTTCCAACAAAAAAAAAATTTCTAGAGATCAGGTCAATTCCGAGTTTATTTAATTTCGTTGTTGTTAATATTTTGTTAATGAGGACAGTACGTGATAAAAATATAAAGAAAAAAAAAGAGATCTTACAAGCTAGCTGAAAAATTTAAACGGGCCCTCATTTACTATTGGTAACATTTTTACTTTCACCTTTAATATACCTTTACACCCCCCTCTTTTTTTTGTTCATCTACCGGGAATCTACCCATTCATCTGGATACTCTAGTTAACACCTAGTGGAGTGCTAGACAGACTGGCTCCTCTGGAAGTAATACAACTTTATTGGACATTGCCTGTACACATGTTCAATCTGTTAACATTGAAAATATCTACTAGACACTAGTATAGTACTTTCCATCAAGTTTAAAAGGAGATCTATTTCATTTTTATATTAGTTAACTTGTTTCTATATATGACCACCCATTGGTAGACTAATTTGATTGCTTGGACTTCAATAACAAATTTATTGAAACAATTTTGTTTTGTTGTATTGCGATAAATTTATATTTTTTAAGAGAACCAAAATATTTCCTGGTGTTGTATATGTAATTAGTTTTTTTTCTTAGATGTCTTAATTGATAAGTATTAACCTTAGATCTGTATCTAGTATGTGACGTTCAGAGTTGAACAGTGAAACCATATATTGTACCAAATCTAGTACCATTGTTAAAAATCTAAATTATCTCGCGTAGAAACACTTGACAGGATTGTGAAAAAAAAATACTAGTGTGTCTGTGCGTATATTTGTTTTTGTTAATAAGATATCCATAAAATGGGTTAACAAAATATTAACAACAAACAAAATAAAATTAACAAAGAATTTCGGGCCCGATCTCTAGCAATTGTTTTTTGTTTTTGGAAATATCCAGTGAACGATTTGTCTGTAAACAATTAGTCTGTGAACGATTTGTCGAGTGAACGATTTGTCGTGAACCAACTGTCGGTGAACAAGTTGTCTGTGAGCGAATAGTCCGTGAGCGATATGTCGCGTGAACGAATAGTCGCGTTAACAAATTGTCGGGTGAACGAAATGTCTTGTGAATGAATAGTCGCGTGAACGAAAAGTCGTGAACGATTTGTCGGTGAACGAAATGTCAGTGAACGAATTGTCGTGTCCCCCTTATATATATATATATATATATATATATATATATATATTAGGGGTGCACCGGATAGTTGCTCCGGCTCCGTCTTCTGCCGAATATTCGTCATTTTTTTCACTATTCGCCTAATATTGCCTAATATCGCCGAATCGCAGTTCTGTAGTGTAGCAAAGCATTTGAAGTTACTGTAGCCAATTGTGTTTATTGGCTGTTGTTGTCAAGTTGATGTTTTAGATGTGTTGTGTTTTTGGGCAGTGTTTGCAGAAGGCCTGATAGAGAAGATCGGAACACTGGTGTCTTGAAGTGGGATTTCTTATGGCTTCTGTGAAACTGCTGGTTGAACTTGATCTAAAAGAATTGAAACAAGAGCTTCGATGTCGTGGACTGAAATGCTTTGAAAGAAACCATGAAACTCTTAAAGAACGCATTCGACAAGCCTTGCTGGACGATGGTGAAAATCCGGGCACCTACCTGTTCGAGCTAGAACCCGATGTTGTAGAGCTCTTGATCACCTTTCAAGAACAGATGTTAGCTGGCTTCCAGAAGGTGATCAACGGTGACATTCAGAAAGAGACCTGTGCCAAAGTAGACCAGATAGGTACCAGTACCTCGCTGAACAAGATTGATGAAACGTTTGATACCGTGATGAACAAGACTGACGACCAGATGGCTACCATGTCAAGAGGTATAAACAATCCGTTACTCAACGGAGACGCTGTTGATGGTAGCGCTGTCTATGACTGTGATAGCGAGCCGTGCAAGCTTGGCTCCTACGACAAGAAGGCTGACATTTGTTGTGACAGCGCTGAGCACAGATCTGATCATGTCAACGTGATTCCTGCCTGTACCCAGGCGTTCAACAAGAACTGTGCTGACAGGGCCGCCTGGCAGGGAGGGTACGAGCACCGGAAGTCTTGCCAACAAAGTCTTTACCAAACCGACGTTTGTCCTGATACCAGTATCAGCAAGAGAAGCGCTGATGGTGGTGCAGCAGATGGACTTGTACACACAGGACGTTACCCACGTGCCCCACAGACATGTCTTCCAGACACGCTTGAAGATTTTGCCGTGTCTGACAACCGGGCCTCCTGGGGACCTACGGTTCATCTAGAAAGCCTGCTGAAGCAACGTGTAAGACCAACGGTCTTGATGCCCACTGCCATGACATCAAGTGCTCCGCTACTTGCCACGAGGCTGCGATCGGCGGCGACTAACAGAAAGGCCAGACAACGTGCTGCACGACGTCATCTCAACCAAAGGACAACCAACTGGTGCAGGAGGAAAAGACATACACAGGCAGCAATGCAGATGACCCCATCGAGATGGCAATACAGGCCCACTGCCATTCCCACTGATAGACCCCCACCTGCGTCGATAAACCTCCAACGCCCATGTCGTGAGGTAAATTTTGTCCGGGACGGACAAATCTGAGAAGGGGGCAATGCTATAACCCTAGTGGCGGACTGAAAGGGTTAATGTTTGTGCGGCCTACTGACACATATGATTCATGCCAATCACACAGGTCAAGGGCTGTTGAACAAGGGACATTACTGCTAATGCACGCATTATGACCAATTTTATGGTCATGTGACCACAAAGCCTTTACAGACGAGAGACAGTGTGTTAGAAAGGACAGTAGAGTCCAGGACAGCAAGCAGTAAAGACTGTGTGCTACGAAGTGAGTCCTCGAAAATTTAGCTGTACGAGCTAGAGAGACTTGTAGTGATTAGTTAGGCAGTTCTGTAGTGTAGCAAAGCATTTGAAGTTACTGTAGCCAATTGTGTTTATTGGCTGTTGTTGATGTAATTGTAAATAAACCGCCACCTTGTTTATTGAAGCTCTTGTTGTCAAGTTGATGTTTTAGATGTGTTGTGTTGTTGGGCAGTGTTTGCAGAAAGCCTGATAGAGAAGATCGTAACAATATAAAGGTAGCTGATAAACGATGTCGAACAAAAAGTTGAATACTCAATGAAGGAAATCGTCGAATGTCGTCAAACTAAATCTCCACGTCAATACAAATATATCAATATTCATAAAGTGGACATGATTCAGTAATGTCAGTTCTGAAATACATTCACGTTTTTGTTTCAAATAAAAGAATTTGTTTTTAAAACAATAAGCTATGACTATGCACCAAATATCTTTTAATAGGCGTGTGAGTCTAAATAGAAATAAAACTTTACATTATAAATTCGCATTACAAACGTAGCAGCAATCTCTGGCACATTTTAAAAATTGTCTTGACCTTTGAGTGGTCTAGTAAACATGTAATATTCCTTAATTACGTCACGCTGATAATCTGTCTAGATGTGCGGAGGTAGAGATGAGCAACCCCCACCTCCTTTTGTTTGTTTAGTCTATGTGACAAGTTGGATTAAAGTATTGGCCGTTATAGGTGTCTAGGGGATTTTATGGTTTGAGAACCCACATATAAACTACAAGCACAGCGTTATAATGCAGACAACAAATACTACATTTAGATGTAAAATATGTACAGTTTATTATACAAAGGATAATTAAAAGGTAAAATGTTGTACAGTTGCTAGGATGGGATCTAGCGTATTTACATGTAGGAGTCTACCATCATTAGATTTGAGAACCAAGTGGTCTGAGTGTCACTAGGCTGGTTGCTTAGCTTTTGGTCCGGTGCTGCACTGATGAGACGGGTGTGGCTGGTACTGATGCTGTCTGCTGGTGGGCTGGCGTAGTGGATCCAGGCTCCGGGTGCAGTCCAACGTTGTATGGTTGCAGAGCTAAGCTGCGTCTACCATTCAGTCAAGCCAGTGACGAGTATGTCGCTAGCGTTGTTACTTGGACTCTTGAAGGATGAGTAGGACTGATGTCTTCAGATCTGGTGCCAAGGGAATCTGTTATCAGCTTTAGGTTGCTAAGATTTCAGGCGGATGTAGCCTATAGATAAAAGCTGCAATGATATGATGTATACGTCAATTTAACCATAATGATAACATTGGGAGATAGATGCCTTTCCGTGAAGGACATCTTCAGACTGATGTAGAGAAACTATAAGCTAGTTTCATCAATGTCAAAGGGAACTAACAAATGAATAGTGTGTCCCATCAAGGGAGATAACAAAAATAATGGGGATTTCTCTAAAGGGAAATAACAAACAGTAATAAGTGATACCTGATAAGTAATACAAGTGATGTTCACCATTCACGGTGAATAGCAGGTACATACATCGCTTAGATAAATGAGATGAAAGGGAGGGGGGGTCAACGTCTGATACTCGCCCATGCTCTCACATAAGTAAACACAGAGCGTAAGTAACTACATACTCAGTAATAAGACATGTTTACAGAAATGTTTTGATAATTCCTTGCCAAGGAATTAATCAATGATAATATACTCAAGGCTCGCGTTGAGCGCTAATATATTAGAGTTCGATTAATAATAGTTAAAGAGCTAAATACATCTGGTAAGAATTGTTAATAAATTATAGTCCAGATGGCTTGAACATTTAGCCACAAAAGTCATGATATAAAATATAAGTATACAGTAATCTACTTACATTATCCATGATAACAATGCACAAATATGTACATAAATAATGTAGTAATAAATGCACAAGTATATATATACATTACTAAGTGAAATGGTTCTCAAGCACTTTCTTAAGTTACATACCATCAATCCAAACTGAAATAAGGGAATGAAAATAGTTCAGAGCTCAAGCAAGAGATAGATGTGCTCCCTGTCAGCTCTCCAGCGAGAATGAAAGCGGACGATGAAGTTCTGTCCATATACACGTGGAGAGGGGGGCGGGAGATAAGTGCAAAGGTGGTCTGGACTATCCGGCGTCTTTGACAGAGAGATCCTCGCTTGACCGTGACGGCATTTCCGGGAGATAGACACCGCGCGAATGCGCGAGTTAATAGTCCAGGGAATTCGCCCAGGTGGTCAGAGGATATAAAAAAGGGGGGGGGATTATCAGAGCTCGGCCGGATCAAGGGAGATTATACCTTGATAATGGCTAGGGCTAGACGGACAGCGTTGCCCGAGGCGTTGAGTTTAATGGGCTCTATGAAGTGACCAGCCGTTCTCGGAAAGGAGGGGGGGGGGGGGTCAACGGATGTTTGCCAAGATAGATGGAGGGAGTGTACTCTTGTCAAGAGTCTAGTGTGGCACGTGTCAAGGTGGGAATGGTAAAACGTGACATCGATGCCAAAGGGGGTGGGGTTTAATTAGAGGTGTGGTGGCTGTGTTTTTAGCGCTCGATCGCTAAATTAGTGCAATTGATGATTAATAGCGTGTAAATAAATTAATTAAATGCTTAGACCTGAGTGAAACCTTGAGTGAGCTAAAACGGTTCGTCACAGTCTATAACATTGAGTTCACAGATAGACAGCTGACCACATTAAGCCAGATGTCGACGTGTCACATCTTATGAGGGAACTTTAGTAGTTTATTTAATTCGGACATTACATGAATTCGGACATGAATTAAATAATTATTTTAATATGTATTATAAAACTAGCGCGCTGTATAATGTGCTTGTCCATTTTTCAATGATTCTGTCCCAATTTCCTTCCCTTTAGCTGTCTTTTTATGTAAGAAAAACGAATTTCAAATGTGTTAGTCAGGTTGTTGTTTTTTCCAATGTTACCCGGACGACTTTACCTCTTCCTAGAGTTAAGACTATATTTTTTGATTGACTAAGTCTATACTAATGAGCCCGGCAATATTTATTCTGGAGCTAAATTATTTGATTCATAAGCCAAGTTTTACAATTCCATAAAAAAAAAAATTAATACGGTGTCGGAATTAAATTACGATTTTCTTACCAAAATTTATTTCGGACAGACAGTTTTGGACATCAATAAAAATGATCTTATATTATATTTGTTCTTTTGTTGTTGTTTTTTTTTAATAGAGAATAAATGGGCAAATGTTTGGAGTGAGCTTGGTACATTGAATGAAGTTAAATGCTTAGATCTAGACCTACTAGATATATCTAGATTTATATAGAGAGAATATAGAGGATTCAGTTAGGCAAGAATGGCTATCGTAACCTGTAGGGGCCTACTATACTACGAAAGATCATCTGTATTAGAAATTTATTAAATTAATATTTCATGTGAGGGGCTATGCCTGGGGATCTTAAAATTTAAATAAAGTTAATATAGAATTAAAATCTGAGTTTATTGATGTCTAAATATAGAAACTGTCCGAAATAAATTATGTCCGGAATCAAATAATGTGGGTCAAATGTGTCCGAATTAAATGAAAACACACGGCCTCTTAGACCTTAAATATAATAACAAATATAGGTGAGGAGTACAAATATAAGTAGTCATCCTTATTCTCCTTTAACTAAAGAAGATTTTGATACGTCATTATCTTTTCTATGTCAAACCATTGTAAAATAATGCGCTGTCAAAGTCAAACTTTAAAATTTGGGCCTATAGGTGTCCGAATAGCGTAAACTACTCTAAGTTTGTTTACTTGGAGAATAATTTTTATTGGGGGGGGGGGGCTGGACTACAAGCCATATCTCTATAAAGTTAACCTGGTATGATTTTGTTGATTATGAGATTATATTTTAAACTGTTGACCGGGTAATAAGTTTGTTTACTTTGAGTTAAGTCTCAATTAGGGGGCTGGACTACAAGCCAAACCTCTTCACTGTTATCAAGATTGCTAACTTGGAGATAAATGTCAATTAGGAGGTTGGACATAAAACACACCTAAAGATTGATTTTTTGCAACCCTAAAACCAAGAGAATATATTATTAATTCTTGTATTTTATAGCTTAGTAATTTAGGAACTTATTTTAATGTAGATACAAATAGAAAGGATCTGTGTATATTAGCATAGAAGACACTGACCAGGGGTATCTTTAAAGGCAGGGCTCAACAGACTCAAAACCCTCAACTTCTTATTTTTTAAATCAATGACAATAGACATTGACTATTCTTAAGCCAGAATGGATTAACGCAAATGGTTAAGACATATCGACACTGTCTAGAGGTCACTAGTATATAAATGATGATACTAAATTGTTTACTTGGAGAGAAACGTCATAAAGGGCGCTGAACACACGTTCGTTGAACAATACAATAAAAGATATGCTGTTTTTTTGCCTTATCTTATCTTATCTTATATAATACAGACGTTACTTCAAAAAAGAAGATGATTACGTCCTACGCGTCATGCATTTAGTCATGCATATTAACCAATGACTTAAATTCTGCCAAGTCACTGGTTTTCCTGGCTAGCTCAGGCAACCCATTCCATGCTCTAATAGCACTAGGGAAGAAGGAGTATTTGTACAAATTTGTCCTAGCATATGGGACGAGGAATGTGCCTTTATCTTTGTGTCTTTCAGAGTATTTTATTAAATTTTGTTTTTGTATTTGAAGATTATGGTTCAGTGTTTTATGTATGATTGCTACTTTACTTTTGAGCCTTCTGTCCTGAAGGCTTTCTAAATTTAGTGATTTTACTAAAGGTGTTACTCTAGTCAAATGTGAATATTCGTTTGTTATGAATCTCACTGCTCTATTTTGTGTCTGTTCCAGTTTCTTAATGTTTTCTTGAGTTGAGGGGTCCCAAACGTAGGATGCATATTCTATTATTGGCCTAACCAAGGTTAAATAACATTTTAGTTTTATGTTCTTATTTGATTTATAGAAATTTCTTTTAATAAATCCTAATGCTTTGTTTGATTTTTTTGTAGTTTCATCAATATGTGGATTCCATGATAGTTTTTCATTTATTATAACACCTAGGTATTTTGCGTTTTTAGTCTGTGTTACTGGTTTGCCATAAATAAGATAAGTGGAATTAATTTGTTTTAGTTTTTTTGTTACTCTTAACAACTGACATTTTTCTGGGTGGAAAGACATGCTCCAATTTGATTCCCATTTCTGTAATTCATCTAATTCTCTTTGTAAAATATCTGTGTCTTGTGTTGTTTTTATTGTTCTATATATTATGCAATCGTCTGCAAATAATCTGACTTTTGTTCCTGAAATAATGCAATTTGGTAAATCATTTATGTAAGTTAAAAATAGTAGTGGACCCAAGACTGTTCCTTGAGGTACACCTGAGCTTATTGTTATCGGTGTTGATTTAGAGCCATTTATTATTACAGTTTGTTCTCTCCCTATCAGAAAATCTTTAATCCACTGATGCAGTGGACCATTAATGCCGAAATATTTTAATTTTTTAAGCAAACTATGGTGGTGAACTTTGTCAAAAGCCTTAGAAAAATCTAGTAAGATAGCATCTATTTGTTCACTATTATCTAAACCTTTTGAAAAATCATCAATTAGTCCTATTAGTTGCCTTGTATTAAAACCTTTAGAAAGAAAGCTAATTTCATTGTTTAATTCTTTTGACTTAATATGTAAAGGAAAACCTTGCAGTAAAGTTTAACTTAGCAGAAAAAAATTGATCAAAAGCACCACAATTAGATCTAGCAAACAAAGAAAAAATATGCTGGAATGTTAAGAAACACTTGACCTCTGTAACTAGGGTACAGATATAATTTATCTAGGCCTATATGCTTGACTGAACATGCCAATGTGTTATCTTTTTTTTTGTCTGACCACTCAACACTATTGCGTATGCCCAAGGAAAAAAAACGCGTGAAGGTGAACACATTCAACTATACACACTACACTAAGACTACATGTGTAGGCTCACTAGTCTATCTGACCAGGTTGTTACCATCAGTCGAACACAAAGTCTATTTTATGGTTTTTTTTGGTAGGGAGGGTGTGAGTGAGTTTTTTTCTTCTATAGTTGGTTTTACTAATTCTCTTAGATTTATATAACAATAGATCTAAATATAGATATCAATAATAGGCCTACAGACTACAATTAAATAATGCTTCGCAACATCTAAGGTTCAAGCTATTAAAAGGTATAATTGATGTTCCCGCTGTTAATAAAATAACGTTTGCCGCAAATGGATTAATAAATATATGACCTACTACGCTTTAGATTCCAACTATTAATTAACAGCTATCAGTATTAAACCCTTGAAGCCAGAACCAGAAGCGGTCTTTAGACTTTAAATTACGAGTCTGATGACCAGGTTGTTGGTCTGAAATTCTTGAACACATACATCCAACCACTATACAAGCCAGATTTCACTTTACTTTGAGAGATTTACATCAGTAACTAGTTAAATATATAATAACATATTTTACATGGACTCTCCCACACGCAGCCTTTAAGGTTGGTGGCCTCGTACATACACAAAGACACGTTCATGCTACACAGATTAATTTTTGGTTATAAATACTGTTAATCTTTAATAAATCAATCAGTAACAGAGTTTAAAACAATAAGGTATATAAAAGGGAAAACAATAATACCAACCAATATAAGTATGTTATTTAACAGTTTCGTAAAACGTTCAGCAATACAGTCTATTAACAATACGTGTAGGTATTCGATCCGGCTCCGGCCGAATACTATGTTTTGCTATTCGGCAATATTCGGCTCCGGCCGAATATCAAAATGTACAATCCGGTGAACCCCTAATACATATATATATATATGTATATATATATATATATATATATATATATATATATATATATATATATATATATATATATATATATGTGTGTGTACGTGAGTGTGTGTGTGTGCTATACGCGCGTATATGTTCAGGGTTAGGGTTCACTGGGAGTTGGGTTAGGGTTCGGAAAAAAAAATCGCCCCCCCACTCCAAAGTTCTGGATAAGCTAGCACTGATTAATATAAACATTAACAAGCTAAACCAAGTGATCCGTAACGTCTACATTGTATTTGTACGTACACATATTCTAGAGGAATTATTATATTTTCTACTTTGTGCCATTTGGTGTCGTCAACAGTATAGCCACATTCCAAAATGTTTGGGCAAGCTGCTACAAGGAATCATATGTGGATAATATCTGTATCTACACAAACAGGCGGAGCACCTTAAGACACTTGAGACAGTCATGTTAAGGCCAAAATTTCCCAACATGACTCTAGCACCTTGCAAACTAAACATAGGTCAGGATAAGATAGAATTTCGGGTAGAATATTGAATACCATACCAACACACCAACATCAGCAAATATCACTAAGCCAAGATTAAGGAACCCAAGACAAAAAGTGGCATAAAATCACATCTATTGGAGATTCGTACCAAAATATTATAATATTGTTCAGTCTCTTGTATATAAATGTATAAGGGAAACAAAATAAATTTAGATGACAAGAGTATTAAAAGACACTACAAACTCAAAAAAATAATTTGTGAAAAACTACAGTTATCTACCCCTGACAGCCAAAGAGTTGTTTTTGTTAAAGGTCTAAAGGAGCACGAAAAATATTTTTCCAGGTGACTGGTATCCTCAATAGCCCATATGGAAGATTATGCTATAAGTACAAAAATTGCACAATAAAATGGGTATTCAAGATTTAAGTATTAATGTGCAATTCATAAATATTAGTTGCTTTTTATTTGTATTTTAACAATGTCAAAAAAATTGTTAACAATTTCTCTTCCAATTTCTACTTATTAATTTATTTGTCTACATTTATTTTATTGTAGCTCTTGAAAATATATAACAGCATTGTGATTTTGGTCCTATTAAAGAAGTACCACTTTTACAAACACTAATGCAGATTCATTCATTAAGAACAAAACAAAGTCATAAAAAACAGATATCGACGAGGTCTGTTTATGGTTATTGTGTTTGGTGTGATTTCTAAAAGTGTATACACTTTATACACAAGAGCCGTCAAAAGGCTAAAAAGATGTTGTGCAAATGGTAACTTTGTTCATTACAACCTGTTCATGTTTGCGAAGACATGTTTTAGTGTACTGCTGTAACTCAGTGACGTGGCGGTGACAAGATATGTTTATTTTGGTGATGTAGGCCGAGTGTCTTTAGTGATGTCAAGTTTAATTTGTTGATGAAGCCGAGTGTCTTTAGTGATGTCAAGTTTATTTTGGTGATGTAGGCTGAGTGTCTTAAGTGGTGTCAAGTTTATTTTGGTGATGTAGGCCGAGTGTCTTAAGTGGTGTCAAGTTTATTTTGGTGATGTAGGCCGAGTGTCTTTAGAGATTTCAAGTTTATTTTGGTGATGTAGGCTGAGTGTTTTAAGTGGTGTCAAGTTTATTTTGGTGATGTAGGCCGAGTGTCTTTAGAGATTTCAAGTTTATTTTGGTGATGTAGGCTGAGTGTCTTAAGTGGTGTCAAGTTTATTTTGGTGATGTAGGCCGAGTGTCTTTAGAGATTTCGAGTTTATTTTGGTGATGTAGGCTGAGTGTCTTTAGTGATGTCAAGTTTATTTTGGTGATGTAGGCCAAGTGTCTTTAGTGATGTCAAGTTTATTTTGGTGATGTAGGCCGATTGTCTTTAGTGATGTCAAGTTTATTTTGGTGATGTAGGCTGAGTGTCTTTAGTGATGTCAAGTTTATTTTGGTGATGAAGCCGAGTGTCTTAAATGGTGTCAAGTTGTTTTTGGTGATGTAGGCCGAGTGTCTTAAATGGTGTCAAGTTGTTTTTGGTGATGTAGGCCGAGTGTCTTTAGAGATGTCAAGTTGTTTTTGGTGATGTAGGCCGAATGACTTTAGAGATGTCAAGTTGTTTTGGTGATGTAGGCCGAGTGTCTTTAGAGATGTCAAGTTGTTTTTGTGATGTAGGCCGATTGTCTTTAGAGATGTCCAGTTGTTTTGGTGATGTAGGCCGAGTGTCTTTAGAGATGACAAGTTGTTTTTGTGATGTAGGCCGAGTGTCTTAAGTGATGTCAAGTTTATTTTGGTGACGTAGGCCGAGTGTCTTTAGAGATTTCAAGTTTATTTTGGTGATGAGGCCAAGTGTCTTTAGTGATGTCAAGTTTATTTTGGTGATGTAGGCCGATTGTCTTTAGTGATGTCAAGTTTATTTTGGTGATGAAGGCTGAGTGTCTTTAGTGATGTCAAGTTTATTTTGGTGATGAAGCCGAGTGTCTTAAATGGTGTCAAGTTGTTTTTGGTGATGTAGGCCGAGTGTCTTAAGTGGTGTCAAGTTTATTTTGGTGATGTAGGCCGAGTGTCTTTAGAGATTTCAAGTTTATTTTGGTGATGTAGGCCAAGTGTCTTTAGTGATGTCAAGTTTAATTTGTTGATGAAGCCGAGTGTCTTTAGTGATGTCAAGTTTATTTTGGTGATGTAGGCCGATTGTCTTTAGAAATGTCAAGTTTTTTTTTGGGGTGATGTAGGCCGAGTGTCTTAAATGGTGTCAAGTTGTTTTTGGTGATGTAGGCCGATTGTCTTTAGAGATGACAAGTTGTTTTTGTGATGTAGGCCGAGTGTCTTTAGAGATGTCAAGTCGTTTTTGGTGATGTAGGCCAAGTGTCTTTAGAGATGTCAAGTTGTTTTGGTGATGTAGGCCGAGTGTCTTTAGAGATGTCCAGTTGTTTTGGTGATGTAGGCTGAGTGTCTTTAGAGATGTCAAGTTGTTTTGGTGATGTAGGCCGAGTGTCTTTAGAGATGTCCAGTTGTTTTGGTGATGTAGGCCGAGTGTCTTTAGAGATGTCCAGTTGTTTTGGTGATGTAGGCCGAGTGTCTTTAGAGATGTCCAGTTGTTTTGGTGATGTAGGCCGAGTGTCTTTAGAGATGTCAAGTTGTTTTGGTGATGTAGGCCAAGTGTTTTTAGAGATGTCAAGTTGTTTTGGTAATGTAGGCTGAGTGTCTTTAGAGATGTCAAGTTGTTTTGGTGATGTAGGCCAAGTGTCTATAGAGATGTCAAGTTGTTTTGGTGATGTAGGCCAAGTGTCTTTAGAGATGTCAAGTTGTTTTGGTAATGTAGGCCAAGTGTCTTTAGAGATGTCAAGTTGTTTTGGTAATGTAGGCCAAGTGTCTTTAGAGATATCAAGTTGTTTTGGTAATGTAGGCCAAGTGTCTTTAGAGATGTCAAGTTGTTTTGGTAATGTAGGCCAAGTGTCTTTAGAGATGTCAAGTTGTTTTGGTAATGTAGGCCAAGTGTCTTTAGAGATGTCAAGTTGTTTTGGTAATGTAGGCCAAGTGTCTTTAGAGATGTCAAGTTGTTTTGGTAATGTAGGCTGAGTGTCTTTAGAGATTCAAGTTTGTTTTTCTTTGATGCCATTCCAAACCCTTTCATTCATAAAAAGATGCCAAGCCGAAATTAATTATTCGATAATGAGACATGTTTAAACCAAAATAACGGTCCACCTCAAGTTTTCGCAATGTGGCCAGTGAGTGGAGATTTTGTTTCTCATTTATATGCATATATCTTGATATTTTTTAGAACATCGTTAGAGCCGTTTCTGTTCTCCTTGTTTAGGTTTGTTAGAGCAGTTTCTGTTCTCCTTGTTTAGGTTTGTTAGAGCTGTTTCTGTTCTCCTTGTTTAGGTTTGTTAGAGCCGTTTCTGTTCTCCTTGTTTAGGTTTGTTAGAGCCGTTTCTGTTCTCCTTGTTTAGGTTTGTTAGAGCTGTTTCTGTTCTCCTTATTTAGGTTTGTTAGAGCCGTTTCTGATGTCCTTGTTTAGGTTTGTTAGAGCCGTTTCTGTTCTCCTTGTTTAGGTTTGTTAGAGCCGTTTCTGATGTCCATGTTTAGGTTTGTTAGAGCCGTTTCTGTTCTCCTTGTTTAGGTTTGTTAGAGCTGTTTCTGTTCTCCTTATTTAGGTTTGTTAGAGCCGTTTCTGATGTCCTTGTTTAGGTTTGTTAGAGCCGTTTCTGTTCTCCTTGTTTAGGTTTGTTAGAGCCGTTTCTGATGTCCTTGTTTAGGTTTGTTAGAGCCGTTTCTGTTCTCCTTGTTTAGGTTTGTTAGAGCCGTTTCTGTTCTCCTTGTTTAGTTTGTTAGAGCCGTTTCTGATGTCCTTGTTTAGGTTTGTTAGTGCCGTTTCTGTTCTCCTTGTTTAGGTTTGTTAGAACCGTTTCTGTTCTCCTTGTTTAGGTTTGTTAGAGCCGTTTCTGATGTCCTTGTTTAGGTTTGTTAGAGCCGTTTCTGTTCTCCTTGTTTAGGTTTGTTAGAGCCGTTTCTGATGTCTTTGTTTAGGTTTGTTAGAGCCGTTTCTGTTCTCCTTGTTTAGGTTTGTTAGAGCAGTTTCTGTTCTCCTTGTTTAGGTTTGTTAGTGCCGTTTCTGTTCTCCTTGTTTAGTTTGTTAGAGCCGTTTCTGATGTCCTTGTTTAGGTTTGTTAGAGCCGTTTCTGTTCTCCTTGTTTAGGTTTTTTAGAGCCGTTTCTGATGTCCTAGTCCAGGTTTGTTAGAGCCGTTTCTGTTCTCCTTGTTTAGGTTTGTTAGAGCCGTTTCTGATGTCCTTGTCCAGGTTTGTTAGAGCCGTTTCTGATGTCCTAGTCCAGGTTCGTTAGATCGTACCCCCAGGTTGTATTAAGTTAAGACTTCAATAGAGTTATTTTGTAAAAAGGAATTACAGAAATGTTTTGTTTAACAAGTGACACGATCATTGAACTAGTAGTGTTGTCCATGATCATTAGAACAACAGATTGTTTAGATTACAAATCAAGTTCTTGTCAAGTGGTGTCTTCAAAGTACTTCTATTTACCTTGATCATCCATAGTCTTTCTCTTTCAATCTTCATGCCAAACAGTATGAAACATCTTTGTATCAACTATTTACCTATCATAATAAAGTTGTACACCTTAGACAGTTGTAATTTTAAAACAAACTTCACTTTTTTAAAAATCAAGACTAAATTAATTAGATTTCTAACTAATATATTATCCCAATGAAATCCTAGAATCAATACAAAATCTTAAATTACACTTTGCCTGACTATAGAATGGAGAAATCATTTCTTTTTTGCCTGAAATATTCAAACAATCTATTGGCAAAAAAAATTTCATAGAGCCTATCAAATATTCTAAACAGGAACTTAAAGCAGACAAATAGTCATAGAGTGTAAATAAGTCTAGGCCCTATGTGTTACAAAGGAGATATGTTGGGGGGGGATAGACTTTGCTGTCTAAAAGTAAAAGGACAAATAATGTAACGGATCATTTGAAAAAAGAATATATAACCTGGTCAGAAATCAACGGGTGAAGCTGCCAAGCTGGTGGATAATTCTAGAAATAACTATATGTTTCACTATTCTATAATTAAATTAGAAAATAAGTTCTATTTGCATGAATACGAATTAAATTTTTTTGTATATTAAACCAAGTATTTAACCAAGTAATATATTTTATAGTTTTATAAACATATACGTATTATGGCGAAATTCGAATCACTATTAAGACAGACGTATTACCCGTAGATGTAGTAACATTCCAGCGGGCTCGAGTTTTTTGGAAAAATTTGTAATGCAAGACAATCCTTTTCATGAAGCAACACCAGCCGTAGTAATTGATCAATGTTGTCTGCCATGTAGATTTTCATGTAGCTCTCACAGGTTACATTTAAATCTAGATATTTGGGCTGAAAGAATACATTAAAGTTTGTAGTTACTTACTCTGAATTTCAAAAGTTAAAAAGCTTAGTGCATTAGCATGTGACGATAGACCTAGATGAAGACTTACAAGATAGCGCCACAATAATACAATAATTTAAACTTGAATGCGATGCATATGTGAAGAATTCAAACCTTTGAGTAAATGCTACAAACAACAATGTGGTATCAGATACACGTGAAAGACGAGAAATTACTTTATACTGTTTCAACTCTACACTAAGGCTTAAGTCTGGGTTAAGCTGTAATTACAAAACACTGAATAACTAGGTCAAGACGAACACAAAACGTTTTTACTCTTGATAGTATATATCACACACAGACCTCTGTCTTTGTCTAAACTTACACACTTTCGGTCATTCACGCATACATTCCAACCATATAAAAGTAAACATTGATTATACATGTACACACATACACAAATTCATCCGTCATATATATATATATGTATATATATATATATATATATATATATATATATATATATATATATATATATATATATATATATATATATATATACCTTAACCCAGTGCTTTCTATGATGGGGGAAAAATTATTACTTTTCTTCTATTTTAACGTTTATTGTTAATTTATTAGTAGTTAAAAGTTAGGCAATCCATCACTGTGTACCGGCACCTATTTTTGTTTACAAAAAAAAAAAAAGCAGTGCCTTTACCTATCCCTTAGTCTGTTGGACCGTTGGGGCATCATGCAAGATTTGTCGAAGTCTTTCTCCAATCATCTGTGTCTTTTGTATTAGAACCTCTTTCAATGGCAGGTCCGTCCATTCTTTTATGTTTTCTTCCCATCGCTTTCTCTGTCTGCCACTTCTTTTTTTTTCCTTGTACTGTTCCTTGAAGGAAAGTCTTTGCGAGCCCCAAAGATCTTGCAAAATGGCCAGAGATTTTTAGCTTTAGTTTTTTAACGATAGTTAGCAGGTCGTAGGGTTCAATCGCGGTACCCTGACTCTAGTCTCTTGGTTTGTTATATATATATATATATATATATATATATATATATATATATATATATATATATATATATGGGAGTAGTCAGGATTTTTTTCGTGGAGGGGGGTTGGAATTTTTTTCTTCCCACCCCCCTCCGCAAAAAATATACGTATGTATGTGTGTGTGTGTGTGTACAATAATCTTTATTACATTCTGACCCTTCATTCTTTCGGAAGACGTTTATTGTGCCAAAGAATAGGTTCTTCTGTAGTTAGTGTGAGCATTGTAGACTCCCAGCCTTGCCAGCAAGGAGGTCTGGAGGAGCGCTAGCCCAAGCACTATTTCTGGTTTTGAAAGCCAACAAAATGCATATTCTGAGGTATCTTCACTGCGTTATCCTGCTATTAAAAAGTTGTATTTCAAAAACCTAATGTGCTATTCTTACTGAACTAGACCCTCCCGCGCCGTTGGGCTCATTTGCCGGCAAGCTGTTTCCACAAAAAACTGTCACTGCCAATGTCTGAAGCCTCTTCCCACCTGCTCTGAGCACCTCCATGAAAGTGTGGCGCCAAGTGGTACAAGGATGTAATCGCAACTGTTATTCTGCGTAATTCATTTTGTCAGAGAACCTGTCCCGCAAACCTCATCTGACGCTCTGTCACAATCTTACTAAGGGGTCGACTCCAAGTTCGGCATAGGATTTCCTTGATTTAGACCCGATCTCTATTACTGACCCCTAAAATCAGCCATCTTTGTTGAGCCACATTTAGTGTTTTTCAATTTCGGAGGATGACTATTCACTGCACTTTATTAATGGATCCCAAAGACTGGTAGAAATGTGTAACCTCTCTTGACTACGCTCTTGGAATTAGGTGATTGTAGTTTGCTTTAGATTTTATATCGCAAAACTTTTATCGTCAAAATCATCTGTTTGGGGTTTTAAACTAAAAAATCTCTGGAGTTATTTTTTATAAATTTAAAAACCCTATTTAGCTACGGTCATAGAATTATGACTGTAGTTTGCTTTAGAATAATATTGAAGAGAGGTTTTCCACCACAGTACGCTCTGTAGGGGGATTATAAATTCAAAGCTATCTGGAAGGGTTTTAAACTTTAAAAAAGCCACCTGGAGGAGGGGGGTGTTTAAATTAAAAAAAAACAGCATTAGCTTGGCAACGCTCAAATAATTTTAGTGTGTAATTTGCTTTTTTATATTGAAGAGGTATTTTTTAGCAACAAACCCCTCTAAAGGGGGTCTAAACTCAAAGCCCCTTTTGGCTACGCTCATAGTATTTTGAGTACGTAATTCCTTTTTTTTTATATTGAAGATGTATTTTTTAGCTTCAAACCCCGCTGGAGGAGGGTTTAAACTCAAAACTTCTTTGGCTACACCCATAGTGCGTAATTTGCTTTTTTTTATACTGATGAGGTATTTTTTAGCTTCAAACCCCACTGAAAAGGGGGGGGGGGGTTAAACTCAAAACATTTTTGGCTACGCTCATAGAATTTTGAGTGTGTAATTTGCTTTTTTTATATTGAAGAGGGGGTTTATTGTAAATTTCGGAGGGGATTTTAAAATCAAAATCTTTCTTAGTTGTGCTCTTGGAATTTGGGGATTGTCGTTTGCATTTTTTTGTTTTGTTTAGTTATATTGAAGAGGGGATTTAACCGCAAAAAACCCTTTTAGGGGACTTTAAACTCAAAACCCCTTTGGCTGTGCTGGGGCAAGTGATGGTTTAGTATTAAAATCTCACCAAAAATTTAAAAAATCAAACCAAATTCCTACATACACTCCTGCGGGGGGATTACATTTCGGGGGTAGGGGGTTGAAACCCAAACCCCCTCCTGGCTACGTCCATATATATATATATATATATATATTGTTATAAACCTGGTGATGACACAGATGGGGGTAGTGCTGTGAGTGTTCTTAGCCTACCCAAATCGCTTCAGTCCAGCGCAAAACGAGCGGTCAACTGTGACCAGTGACAGTACACGCCAGTTCGGAAACGACCTGTGTGTAAATATGACGCACGCAAGTTACGGCGATTGTGATCATTCTGAGTGGTCAAGAACGTTCCATCCGATTCTAGAAGGCTAGTAGATACACTATATAAGAGCAAGTGTGTTTGAGTCAAGACACTTCACGTTACCTCGCAATGTGACCAGTACGAGGTTAAGTTAGAAACAGCACTCTGTGTGAAGTCAGGCGGAGCAAGGCTAGGTTTTTGGACAGTTAATGTAATATTGTTGCCAACTGTACAGTGTTGTAATGTATTTGAAATTAAATTGCTACTGTTACTTTGGAGCCCTGAGTTGTGAGGTTCTATAAGTTCGTTGTGTCGTGTGGTGCAGTTTGAAGAGAGCCTGGATAGGGAGATTCGTAACAATACATATACTAGCAATATATTACTTGCAGCCCCGGGTCTTAATTTGCGTATCACTGGCGTAGTGTATTAGAAACAAATAAACAAATTAATAATGTTATAAGTAAAGCGAATGTAAATGTAAAAATAGTATGAATGGAGCTATTAAAAGGAAATCGATCTAAATCCATTTCTAGATCTAGAGTCTGGATACTATTATAATAGTGGAAGATCTAAATATTATTAGAGTCAGTTGAAGGGCTCAATAAGCTCATTAATTATTGTATGTTAGTATATTTGATATCCCTCATGTAGCCTGTCCACTCCTAATGTGTATCAACACGGCTAAAGTCACATTACGCAGCAATAGCTAACGAATGTATGTAAAAATGCTTTAGAAACACAAAATTTGAAGGTTAATTTGATTAAAATATGAAATGACTGAGCTTTATTTTGTATGTTCATGTGTTAGAGTATAAAGTAGATCTATCGTCTTAGAATTAAATCTAGAGTAAGATTAGGATCTAGAGTTAGATGTAGGCTTCAAGAGATTTTCTTTCTGCGCGTTTGTAAAGCCTTCGCTCTTCGCACGCGGGACTATCTTGGTGTTGTCTCATGTCAACATGGCTATATGACCTAGATCCATGACATAGTAATACTTTTATAGAGTTGGGTTAGGAGTAGGGTTAGGTTGTCTTAAGTTTGTTTTATGTCTACTTTACATTTCATTACTGTTCCAGTTAGTATGCAAGGAACAGTTATGCCAAGTTTACTCAAGATTGGTCAAACGGTCTTGATTTCTTTTCCGAACATATATGCATACATACATATTTACATACATACATACATACGTACATATATACAGACAGACATACATACGCCATTACTTTGTAAAATTAAGAGTAAGACTAATGCTGGTTTATTATTGTTTAGAAGAATGATATTATTCGACATAAAATATAGAAACTGCTCCGCCAAAGTTTTCTGTTTTCGTCATACCACAAATACAAATAAAAATAAAAAATATATAAATACTTAGATAACTTAAATTCAAGACTACTAGTGAAGTCAAAACTCACCTAAAGAATATTTTTATAATGCTAAAAAAACATAAAATAGAAAATCCCCTAAAATAAAAGTTTAAAGCGTTTACCTTGATAGCTTTATTGCACCTAGCACAGTACATATTGTAATAAACAACTTGCGTCTCTAGGTCTATGACTCTTATAAATGTGTCTCTTGTAGTCTCCAGGATCGTGATGTTTTCTATACACAGTCGTTGGATTTCTTCGTTGTCATGGTAACCATCTGGACAAGAGCGAATGTAGAGAAAATGAAAATCAAAAATAGTCTGGGTATCACAATATATTTCTGGTGTCCCTAGTTCAGATGAGTTTGAAGGCGCTCGTGCTTCTGACAATTCTTCGCAACAAATGTTATAGATTTCACAAGCAGGTCTTTTACATTCACAGTTTAAACACTTAATACTTTTACCTATAGAGAATTTCCTGACCTTCACCCCATGATCACATCTGTCTTGACAGACTTCCATGTGATAATCCTTTAAAGACATACTTGTTTTATTCCAGACATAATATGATGCCTGTGGGTTGTCTTGAATAAAAGTCGTACTGTTGGAGTTACTAAAGTTATAATTTGTTTTACAATTTGGCATGTAAATTACAGAAATAGTTTTGATCAAAATAAATAAAAGTAATCCTTTTAGCAAAAACATTTTTGAAGAGCTTTTTCTTCGGTGTATTTAGAAATACATTGATCACTTGATGAAATTTTTGAATGCATGTAAAAGTTTCATGGTATTTGCTTTGTTTTCAGTGCAAAGTTCGAGATAAAAGTAAAAAAAACAAACAATATTGTCCTCTATTTTAACAGCTTTGGAGATTATTTAATATAAATTTTAAAAAAATTAACGGATCATCTTCGATGCAATGGGTAGAAAGCATCTAACAGCATGTGTGAACGATTATAAGAGGAACATTCCTACTGTCAGATGATTACATATCTAGTGGACACACAGTAGCCTCTACTGTCAGATGATTACATATCTAGTGGACACACAGTAGCCTCTACTGTCAGATGATTACATATCTAGTGGACACACAGTAGCCTCTACTGTCAGATGATTACATATCTAGTGGACACACAGTAGCCACTACATAATTTAGCAAATTTCATTCTTGGTTCCCACTCCGAACTAAACACTCACATGTGACTCCCTGTAGTGTAAAATACGCAGTGGACACACCCCGGAAACGGCTTTGATTGGCTGGATCAACCGTGTGGGAGGATATCTGACGTTTTCACTTTTTTGTTCAGTTAAACCTAGCAACTGAATTTAACTTAACAACAAGAGCCATTGTAGTCCGACTGCACAGTGAAGCGACCAAGTGCTGACAAAACACATAGCATGTCTAGTGTAGCTCAAAATGACAAAACACGTAGCATGTCTAGTGTAGCTATAAATGACAAAACACGTAGCATGTCTAGTGTAGCTATAAATGACAAAACACATAGAATGTCTAGTGTAGCTATAAATGACAAAACACGTAGCATGTCTAGTGTAGCTATAAATGACAAAACACGTATCATGTCTAGTGTAGCTATAAATGACAAAACACGTAGCATGTCTAGTGTAGCTATAAATGACAAAACACGTAGCATGTCTAGTGTAGCTATAAATGACAAAACACGTAGCATGTCTAGTGTAGCTATAAATGACAAAACACGTAGCATGTCTAGTGTAGCTATAAATGACAAAACACGTAGCATGTCTAGTGTAGCTATAAATGACAAAACACGTAGCATGTCTAGTGTAGCTCAAAATGACAAAACACGTAGCATGTCTAGTGTAGCTCAAAATGACAAAACACGTAGCATGTCTAGTGTAGCTATAAATGACAAAACACGAAGCATGTCTAGTGTAGCTCAAAATGAAAAAACACGTAGCATGTCTAGTGTAGCTATAAATGACAAAACACGTAGCATGTCTAGTGTAGCTATAAATGACAAAACACGTAGAATGTTTAGTGTAGCTATAATGACAAAACACGTAGCATGTCTAGTGTAGCTATAAATGACAAAACACGTAGCATGTCTAGTGTAGCTCAAAATGACAAAACACGTAGCATGTCTAGTGTAGCTATAAATGACAAAACACGTAGCATGTCTAGTGTAGCTATAAATGACAAAACACGTAGCATGTCTAGTGTAGCTATAAATGACAAAACACGTAGAAAGTCTAGTGTAGCTCAAAATGACAAAACACGTAGCATGTCTAGTGTAGCTATAAATGACAAAACACGTAGCATGTCTAGTGTAGCTCAAAAGGACAAAACACGTAGCATGTCTAGTGTAGCTATAAATGACAAAACACGTAGCATGTCTAGTGTAGCTATAAATGACAAAACACGTAGCATGTCTAGTGTAGCTATAAATGACAAAACACGTTGCATGTCTAGTGTAGCTATAAATGACAAAACACGTAGCATGTATAGTGTAGCTATAAATTACAAATCACGTATCATGTCTAGTGTAGCTATAAATGACAAAACACGTAGCATGTCTAGTGTAGCTATAAATGACAAAACACGCAGCATGTCTAGTGTAGCTCAAAATTTAAAAAAAAAGTAGCATGTCTAGTGTAGCTATAAATGACAAAACACGTAGCATGTCTAGTGTAGCTATTAATGACAAAACACGTAGCATGTCTAGTGTAGCTCAAAATGACAAAACACGTATCATGTCTAGTGTAGCTATAAATGACAAAACACGTATCATGTCTAGTGTAGCTATAAATGAGAAAACACGTATCATGTCTAGTGTATCTATAAATGACAAAACACGTAGCATGTCTAGTGTAGCTATAAATGACAAAACACGTAGCATGTCTAGTGTAGCTATAAATGACAAAACACGTAGCATGTCTAGTGTAGCTATAAATGACAAAACACGTAGCATGTCTAGTGTAGCTATAAATGACAAAACACGTAGCATGTCTAGTGTAGCTATAAATGACAAAACACGTAGCATGTCTAGTGTAGCTATAAATGTTAAAACACTAAGCATGTCTAGTGTAGATTTAAATGACAAAACACGTAGCATGTCTAGTGTAGCTATAAATGACAAAACACGTAGCATGTCTAGTGTAGCTATAAATGACAAAACACGCAGCATGTCTAGTGTAGCTCAAAATGACAAAACACGTATCATGTCTAGTGTAGCTATAAATGACAAAACACGTATCATGTCTAGTGTATCTATAAATGACAAAACACGTAGCATGTCTAGTGTATCTATAAATGACAAAACACGTAGCATGTCTAGTGTAGCTATAAATGACAAAACACGTAGCATGTCTAGTGTAGCTATAAATGACAAAACACGTAGCATGTCTAGTGTAGCTATAAATGACAAAACACGTAGCATGTCTAGTGTAGCTATAAATGACAAAACACGAAGCATGTCTAGTGTAGCTCAAAATGAAAAAACACGTAGCATGTCTAGTGTAGCTATAAATGTTAAAACACGTAGCATGTCTAGTGTAGCTATAAATGACAAAACACGTAGAATGTTTAGTGTAGCTATAATGACAAAACACGTAGCATGTCTAGTGTAGCTATAAATGACAAAACACGTAGCATGTCTAGTGTAGCTCAAAATGACAAAACACGTAGCATGTCTAGTGTAGCTATAAATGACAAAACACGTAGCATGTCTAGTGTAGCTATAAATGACAAAACACGTAGCATGTCTAGTGTAGCTATAAATGACAAAACACGTAGAAAGTCTAGTGTAGCTCAAAATGACAAAACACGTAGCATGTCTAGTGTAGCTATAAATGACAAAACACGTAGCATGTCTAGTGTAGCTCAAAAGGACAAAACACGTAGCATGTCTAGTGTAGCTATAAATGACAAAACACGTAGCATGTCTAGTGTAGCTATAAATGACAAAACACGTAGCATGTCTAGTGTAGCTATAAATGACAAAACACGTTGCATGTCTAGTGTAGCTATAAATGACAAAACACGTAGCATGTATAGTGTAGCTATAAATTACAAATCACGTATCATGTCTAGTGTAGCTATAAATGACAAAACACGTAGCATGTCTAGTGTAGCTATAAATGACAAAACACGCAGCATGTCTAGTGTAGCTCAAAATTTAAAAAAAAAGTAGCATGTCTAGTGTAGCTATAAATGACAAAACACGTAGCATGTCTAGTGTAGCTATTAATGACAAAACACGTAGCATGTCTAGTGTAGCTCAAAATGACAAAACACGTATCATGTCTAGTGTAGCTATAAATGACAAAACACGTATCATGTCTAGTGTAGCTATAAATGAGAAAACACGTATCATGTCTAGTGTATCTATAAATGACAAAACACGTAGCATGTCTAGTGTAGCTATAAATGACAAAACACGTAGCATGTCTAGTGTAGCTATAAATGACAAAACACGTAGCATGTCTAGTGTAGCTATAAATGACAAAACACGTAGCATGTCTAGTGTAGCTATAAATGACAAAACACGTAGCATGTCTAGTGTAGCTATAAATGACAAAACACGTAGCATGTCTAGTGTAGCTATAAATGTTAAAACACTAAGCATGTCTAGTGTAGATTTAAATGACAAAACACGTAGCATGTCTAGTGTAGCTATAAATGACAAAACACGTAGCATGTCTAGTGTAGCTATAAATGACAAAACACGCAGCATGTCTAGTGTAGCTCAAAATGACAAAACACGTATCATGTCTAGTGTAGCTATAAATGACAAAACACGTATCATGTCTAGTGTATCTATAAATGACAAAACACGTAGCATGTCTAGTGTATCTATAAATGACAAAACACGTAGCATGTCTAGTGTAGCTATAAATGACAAAACACGTAGCATGTCTAGTGTAGCTATAAATGACAAAACACGTAGCATGTCTAGTGTAGCTATAAATGACAAAACACGTAGCATGTCTAGTGTAGCTATAAATGACAAAACACGTAGCATGTCTAGTGTAGCTATAAATGACAAAACACGTAGCATGTCTAGTGTAGCTATAAATGTTAAAACACGTAGCATGTCTAGTGTAGCTATAAATGACAAAACACGTAGCATGTCTAGTGTAGCTATAAATGACAAAACACGTAGCATGTCTAGTGTAGCTATAAATGACAAAACACGTAGCATGTCTAGTGTAGCTATAAATGACAAAACACGTAGCATGTCTAGTCTAGCTATAAATGACAAAATACGTAGCATGTCTAGTGTAGCTCAAAATGAAATTTCATTTTCTCTTTTTACTGGCTTTTAAAGAATGATATAATAAGTGCTGAATCTATTAAAATCACTGGCTTGATTTAAAAATAACAAGGTTACAAAGATAGTTCGTGTACAAACGCAAATTTACAATCGGCCCCTGAAGTGACCTGCTCAGGCAGGTAAAAAGGCAGGTTTTAATATTTTCAACAAGAATATCAGAAACTACGTATAATAAACTTTCAATAATTAAAATCTTATCTCCATAGATACACAAAGAAGAGACAATCACGTGACGAAAGTGTTGCCGATACTGTTGTAGTGTTAGTTCGACCAACAACATGATACCACGAGATACGGAGATATAATAGAGTTATTCAATCAGCAAAGATTACGATTACTTAGAAAACTGTCCTCGTTTAATGTTATAAAAATGGCCTTGGCTATGTTTTATCACGCTCACATCTACAATATTTTAAGTTTTAATAATACTGCCTGGTATGGCAATCTGAGCATCAAAAATAAAAAAATAAACTCCATAGAATCCTAAATGTTGCTAGTAAAGTCATTGACAAAAAACAAAACCCCATTTGGGCAGCTGTTTGAGACAAACATTCATAAAAAAGCTAAAAAGATTATAGAAATAAAAAATCACTCGTTGGGTCAGGATTTTGTTATTTTACCATTACAAAAGAGATACAAGACACCGATAGCAAAGACAGACACAAACACTCTTTTGTTCCCCTGACCATCAGATCATTAAATAGAAACAATCTGATATAAACTTTGTCACATGTAATTATGAGTGAGTCTGGTGTGAATATACATTTTGTTTTTTTATAGTTACAATATTTTGTTTGGTGTAATGCACAAACTGTAAGACTAATTCCCTTGCGAAAAATAAAGATTATTATTATTATTATAAAAGAACGTGTATTCATTCTCTGGCGAAGCCAGGGTCGAGTTTCATTAAAGGGAAACACAATTCATCGTAGTCCCTTTATCAGTTTCAACCGAGGAATTTTCTGGTGATGTGGCAGGTCTGCAGAAGTACCGCCCTCTGACAGGCAACGAGAATGTTCCTAGGAATGCCAAGGGCCTTGAAGGTATATGTGAAGTCAGTTGTTATTATCCCCTCGGTTGATATGACAATGGAGTCTATTGTTGTTTTAGATAATTTCCATAAACGCTTAATCTCCAAGCCAAGGTTCCCATATTTTAGTTGTTTTTCCAGCTCAGTTTTTTTTTAAATTATGAGATAGTGGTACGACGATGTCAATAATGGTAGCGACCTTTTCTTTTTTATCGATGAGCAGCGTTTTGTCATTCAAAATAGGCCTATCCCAGTACAGTAGATGATTCGTAGACTCGAGAACCTTTTGTGGTGAGTATTTGTAATATGGAAGAGTATCCTTACCCATCAAATTGTGTGTCAAAGCCAAGTGCTGGTGTATTAGCTTTGCAACTTGGTTATGGCAACCTAGGTAGGCAGATTCCGATAGGGCTGAACATCCTGGCATTATGTGTTCAATTGATTCACCCAAATTTCCAAATTTGTCAACACTATTGAGTTTTAGGATATATTTCTCGTAATTTGTTGTCCTAATTACTCTGTCCTGTAGTGCTGTGACAAAGCCTTCAGTTTCAGGGTAGAGATGACCTGCTTTTAGCCATGCTAAGGAAGCAGCCTTGTCAATGTTGTCCCCATCTAATAAAGCCGGGAATTTTCCGTGGAGTGTTTTTTCTTCCCATTGGCGAATCTCATGCCCGACGTCGTCCAAACCGACATTAACATCAACATTGTGTAGGTTCAGAGGGGTTGCATCATAGTCATATTTGCGTAGGAAGGAAACTAGTTCATTGCTGGAGGCGTGCAGTTTTGATCGTATTTTGGAAACTTGCGTCTTATACAGTTTGAAGATGTTCTGCAATCCACGGCCTCCATCCTTTCGGGCCCGAAGCTTACTGGTTTAGGCGAGAATTGCTCACCTTTGCCCCTTTTTCTGTTAGTGATAACTGTTCCGCCGAGCTCAGCATCTGAACCACACGTGAAGGCTAGGAGTCTGACTGGTTTCCAGAGCCTATTAGAGACGCGTGCCGTTGGAAGCATTTTATAGGTAATGGTGGGCTTAGCACCATTACCACTTCCGGCGTTAACAACATCAGTTAGGCCAGGTTCACAGTTAACTTCACCTTTACCTATCCCTTAGTCTTTTGGACTATTGAGGAACCACACAAAGTCTGTCGTCTTTTTCCATTCCTTTCAGTCCTTTGCCTTTGATAGAATTTAATTCACTGACAGGCCGTTCATTCTTCCCATCGCTTTCTCTGTCTTCCTCTTCTGTTCTGGTATTGTTCCCTGAAGAATGGTCTTTGCTAGCCCTGAGGCCTTGTGAGGTGACCATAGAGTTTGAGTTTATGTTTTTTGACAGTGGGGTCCAATAGCTGTATCAATCTTGTTTCTAATCTTTCATTTTCGATGTGGTCTTTGTAAGTGACACTTAGGATTTAACTACATCTTTGTAACTTTTGGCTCGTCTAATACGTATGGATAATAACAATGTAATAATAATAACATTAATAAATCTCTGTTTCCTGTGGTATCAAGTCGTTAGTCGAAGTAACAATACAATTGCACGTCTCTTCATTTTGTATCGACAGAGACAGGGTTGTAGTAGTTGATAGTTTGAAGCTCATAGTTTCTGATATTCTTACTGAAAATATTAAACCCTGCCTTTTTATCTGCCTGAGCGGACCACTTGGAGGGCCTATTTTGAGTTTGTGTTTCCACACAAAGTGACTTTGTAACCTTGTTTTACAAAGCTTGTATCCACCAACTTTTTCTGTCAGTTATTCGTGAACAAATGTTGAGCCCCTTATTTCCTTACTTTCCATTTTCGGAGGTAGATGAATGTTTGCATATTTATTTATATATGGTTCATTTCCGCATCGTAATAATGGTCTGTCCAATGGCTGTGTGAAGCGTCTAGTGTGGTAGCTTAACTTGTTGCCACCGCTGGCTAGCATCTTTGAAAGGGGAGCAATTTTGTAAGTCTCTCTTGCCAGTACATAGCCTCTCCACAGCAAGTCCTATGCAGTACCTCCTCGTGGTGGCAGATGGAAACTGAGGCTGCGAAGCCTTAGGCTAAACTGCAAGGGTCTCGGAGGAGGTTTGGCCCCAAGATGTGAGGCAGGCATGGCCCGTCGGCGTGCGGACACGCCCTGTTGCCCACAAACCAAACCCCTAGCTATAGGTCAATAGCCGCACTGCCTTGTGTGTGTGTCCCTGTAAGGTCTAAGGCTAAGGGAGTAAACCCTAACAGAAAATCCGGTCCTGGAGCCCCGTAGGCGGGGGGACAGTAGTAAGACTACTGCTCTCTGGCAAACTCCTGCAGCCACCTGTCCCTAAATTGTGATGGCTCGCCATCCCTTTGGACCCGGTCAGTATGGAAGAGAGGCGGGTGCTGACGTGTGGGCAGCCCAGCACTCGCAAATTTACCGCCCAGGCTTTCCCCCAGCAATGGAGAGGTCACTCCATCTCTGACAGTAATGTCTTTGAAAAAACACGGAGAGTGATAGTTACCGGTGATAAGTTCCTAGCTGATTGGCGTAAGCTGGAACGCCAGGGACCACTCTTGACGGTAGGAGGGGCTTTTTAGCCTCACTGGATAGCTACTGCCTGCCTTTAGCCGAGCAGCCCTCGGACAATAAAGTGCTATCCCGCCACAGCTTGCCGCACCACTGGGTGCTTGGTGCTAAGACAAAATCAAAAAGCAAGCTGCTCACCCGCACCTGCAAATAAAATGAAAAGAAAACCCTCAACATTAATGCGTTTAGCAAGCTGGAACATACGGACAATGTGTCCTGGCTTCAATACTGACCCTGAACTCGTCACCGACATGCGACAAACAGCTATCATCGACAGAGAACTCAGCAGACTAAACATTGATGTGGCCTGCCTGCAAGAAACCAGACTGGCAGACAGTGAATCTCTTACAGAAAGCAACTATACATTCTACTGGCAAGGAAAACCAGAACAAAGCCCTAGAATACATGGCGTCGGCTTTGCAATAAGAAACAGTCTCGTCCCCTGCATTGCAATGTTTCCCATTGGCAATGAAAGAGTAGCACACATGAAATTTGCATCACCGCAAGGCAAAGTTAATATAATCTGTGCTTACTCACCAACCCTTGCTGCACCAGAAGAGGACAAAGACAGATTCTTTCAAGCTCTAGAGGACGTAATTAAAAGTATTCCAAAATCCGAGCACCTTTATATAAATGGAGACTTTAATGCCCGTGTTGGTGATGGAAATGATGCATGGCCAAAATGCTTGGGACCTCATGGTGTTGGCAAAATAAATGACAATGGCCAAAGGCTACTCGAGTTCTGTAGCTCTCATGAACTGTGTGTAACAAATACATTCTTCTCTGGCAAGGAACGCCATAAAGTCTCTTGGCAGCACCCACGCTCAAAAAGGTGGCACCAGCTTGACCTCTGCATCACCCGAAGGATGGATCTGAAAAGTGTCATCCACACCCGTTCATACCATAGTGCGGACTGCAACTCAGACCATTCACTAGTGCTAAGCAAAATCAAACTACTTCTCAAGAAGGCTTACACTTCCACTCAACCCAGAACTAGGCGAATAAACGTCAACCATGTAGGTGACCCAGAGAAGTGTGCACTCTTTGGCGAGCTTCTGAACAGTTCAATCCCCTCGTTAAGTGATGAAGAAGACATCTCGATCAGATGGGAGAAATTAAGAGACGTAATCTACAGTTCGGCAATCACCGCCTTTGGGCCTCAAAAACACAAAAATGTAGACTGGTTTGAGGCGAATCTAGCACATATGGAACCTTGCATCGAGAAAAAACGATCTGCACACCTCGCTCACAAGACAAAGCCTAATCCAAAATCTTTGGAGGCCTTCAAAAGTGCTAATAAAGAGGCAAAACAAATGGCTAGAAAATGTGCTAACAACTTTTGGAGGGATACCTGCAACAGAATCCAAGACAGTCTCCACTCAGGAAATAGCAAAGCTCTATTTGATGTCATTAAAGCGGCCCTGGGTCCAGCAGTGTCTAAGCCTGCCCCCCTTCTATCCAAATCAGGAGAAAAAATTACAGATCAAACCAAGCAGCTAGAACGATGGACAGAACACTACCTCGAAGTCTATTCCACACAGAATACAGTAGACGATGTCGCCCTGGCTTCTCTACCAGATCTTCCAGTACTGGAATGCCTAGATGAGCTTCCGAGCCTTAGTGACCTCAAAAAAGCAATTAACTGCTTAAAAAATAGAAAATCTCCTGGGAGTGATGGTATCCCAGTGGAAGTAGTGAAAGTCAACGAATCACTCCTGCTCCCTGAACTCTATATTCTCCTCTGCCGCTGTTGGGAAACAGGTCATGTCCCACAGGACATGCGTGACGCAACTATAGTCACAATATACAAGAACAAAGGGGATCGGAGTGATTGCAACAACTATAGGGGTATCTCTCTCCTCAGTATAGTGGGCAAAATCTTTGCTAGAGTGGCACTATCCAGGCTGCAAGTGATAGCTTCTAGAGTCTACCCAGAGTCTCAGTGTGGATTCAGGAGTGGTAGGTCCACTATAGACATGATATCTTCTCTACGACTACTGCAGGAGAAATTTAGAGAGAGAGACAGACCCCTTTACATTGTTTTTGTCGATCTGACTAAAGCTTTTGACATGGTCAGCAGAAGTGGCCTTTTCAAACTCCTGAGGAAAATAGGTTGCCCTCCCAAACTACTGAAGTTAATTGAGTGTTTTCACGAGGAAACTAAATGTACTGTCAAATTCAATGGAGCCCAATCAGCACCTTTTGAGGTTTGCAGTGGTGTCAAGCAGGGATGTGTGCTCGCACCTACTCTGTTTGGCATATTCTTCTCCTGTCTACTGCATTATGCGTACAGCGACATAAACGAAGGTGTGTTTCTCCATACAAGATCCTCTGGAAAACTATTTAATGTATCAAGGCTGCGGGCAAAAACCAAGGTTAGGAAGCTACTCGTCAGGGAACTCCTGTATGCCGATGATGCAGCTATTGTGGCTGATTCTGATATTCAGCTACAGTCCATGGTTGACAAACTATCTGCTGCTTGCCAGAAGTTCGGCTTTAACATCAGTCAAAGCAAGACTAAGATACTTGTCCAAAACACAAACACTGCACCTCAAGTAAGCATTAATGGCCAACCACTAGAAATTGTTGATCACTTTTGTTACCTTGGCTCCATCATATCCAACAACACTCTACTGGATAAAGACATAAACAACAGGATAGCCAAGGCAATGGCCACCATGTCACGGTTGCAGAAAAGAGTCTGGGACAACATATTGCTGACTAGCAGTACTAAAGCCCTAGTCTACCGGACCTGTGTGTTGAGCACCTTGCTGTACGGAAGTGAAACATGGTCAACCTACTCATGGCAGGAAAAAAAGCTGAATGTCTTCCACCTCCGATGCCTAAGGCGGATCTTTAAAATAAGGTGGCAAGATAAGATAACAAATGAGGAAGTGCTACATAGAGCAGGATGCCAGGACATCCGCTCTGTTATCAGTAGCAGACGCCTTTGCTGGCTTGGCCACGATCGTAGAATGCCAGTAGGTCGATTTCCACAGGACATCCTGTATGGCGATCTAATTGAAGGCAGGAGAGCCGCTGGTCGCCCACTTTTACGTTATACGGATGTATGCAAACGCGACATGAAGCTCTTCAAATTCGACACTGGCAACTGGGAAGAGGTGGCACTGGACAGATCCACATGGAGAGAGAGCATAAAGGAAGGGTCACAGATTGCAGATGTCATACACAACAGAAGCAGAAAGAAGGGTGAAAATGCAATGGCGCCTGGTGATTTTATATGCCCAACCTGTGATCGCAGCTGTGTATCAAGGATTGGCGTCTTTAGTCACACAAGAAGTTGCAAAGGGAAAAGATCGTCTCGCGAGACGTAAAATGCCACAGAATACTGGGATTTCTGTTAGTCTCGGCCTCTTTGCTGTGACCCCTGATTTTATAAAGTCTACTAAATCTATACATTCGCGTAACCAAGATTTTTTTCTTCGGGTAGGGAAAGGGGCGGGGTTAAAAATGTTACTTCTAATTCTAACATTAATTAGTTATTAAAAGCAAAAAAAATCGCTCTACAAGCTGTACAAAGGAGGTGTTTTTAAGCGGCTCCCGAAACTGGAAAAGACGCTATTAGTTTTGTGTGAAATGTCTGTCCGTCTGTCCGTCCCGTTTAGATTTTTTAAACTAGAAAAGATATTGAAAATCTGACATCATAATATTTTAGACCACTCAAAGTTCTGATTCAACGACTACTTTTTTCTTTTCTGAAAGAGAAAAATCGAATTTTTAAAATCACTTATGCAAGCTGTTTTATTTTTCATAAAACTACACCACTTTTACAGCTATTCACTATTAATAGTGACAAACACGGGAGGCTCCATAGTAGAGGATCGACAGTTTACCATATTTTAAACACATTTATGCAGAAGGTTTTAGATTTTTGTCAATTTTTTTTTTACATTTGTATTGCAAAGTTAAGTAAGGTACTAACTACTACATTTACAAAAAAAAAATATTTACTTTTTTTAAGAGAAAAAATCTATTTAGTATGCATATAAGTTGGACATAATTTTAAACATCAAATAATAAGTAGTTTTTCATATTATCGCGTAAAGTTCACCGCTGCTCTATAGCAATAGTACACTAAACTAAAGGATTTTTATTAAGGAAATGTGTTTTCTTGAGGAATAAGAGATTATCCATTTTAGAAAACAATTAGAGCAATTATACATTCAGTATAAGACATTAGTTAGGCCAGGTTCACATCTAACTTCACATTCACTTTCCCCTATTCTTTGGTTTGTTGACCACTGGGGCACCACACAAGATCCGTCAACCTTCTTTTTCCATTCTTGTCTGTCATTTGTCTTTGATTGAATTTCATTCTGATGTTCTATCGGAAAATATTGAAACCTACCTTTTTACCTGCCTGGGTGGATCACTTCGGGGGTCGATTTTGAGTTTGTGTCTCCACACAAACTGTCTTTGTAAACTTGTTTCTTTTTTTAATTTTTTTTGTTGTTGTTTGA
Organism: Biomphalaria glabrata; assembly: GCF_947242115.1. Lineage (NCBI taxonomy): Eukaryota > Metazoa > Mollusca > Gastropoda > Planorbidae > Biomphalaria > Biomphalaria glabrata. The sequence continues at coordinate 27,314,880 of NC_074712.1, forward strand.
AATCAAAGTAAATGAAAAGTGTCTCATTGTTGTACCGAAGCTTTATCAAAATATTCTCTTATTTCAAATCACTGTCAGGCATTGTTTCAAAGTAATACAATATTTTTCACAAACTCAATCTTTTTTTTCCCCTCCATTCTGACGCCTCAGACAAAGGAATCTCACATTATGAGAGTTTTTGTTCTCTACAAAAACGTATTTGACATGTCACGATTATAACACTCAACAGATCACATTCTTTCTTGACTGTAGCTTTCCTTCTAGTTCTTCTCTTTTTACAAACCTTATATTAACTCTCACTGTATGTCTGTAGGTCTGTCTGATGCACGTTTTGTTAAGTTTATTTCTCTCATTACCCATTGTCGTATCAAATTGAAACATGTGCCCCAGTTATTTATGGTGTCACCCTTAAGCGTGTAGGCGAGACACAAGTTCAAAGTTCGTCGGAAGAATGTGACGTTGCTTAGGCAGAGGATCATGATGCAGGTTCATGTGCCGCGTGAATTAGGTGAGGTCACAGAAAGGCGTAAAAACAAAGGTAAAGGTTCAAAATGCATGGTCGAGGAAGGAAAGGTTAGAGACGTTTTTGAGGACAAATTCTAAAAGAGATAGTTGACGTTTTCAGTTTTAGAGGCTCCCGTAAGTGCAAAAGCCGCTATTAGGTTTTGTGCAAAATGTCCATCTGTCCGCCTGTCACACTAAGTTCTCAAAAACTAGAAGAAAAATACAAAATATTATTTTACCAGGCTTGAAAAGCTTAGGTGCTACGGCTACTTTTGGTTTTCTAAAAGCAAACCGTTTAATTTATTAAATTCATTATGCCAGCGATCTTTTCATAAACTACACCAATTCTAAAACAATACAGACATGAAAGGATGATAATGTATGTTAACAAAGAAAGACAACTTTTTGTGTACTTTCAGTATCACTAAGTTAAATATATTTATGAAATGTATTAGAAATGTTTACAACAAATATAAATATTAGTTAAAGATGTTTTTTCTGGTCAACTAGCTGCTAAAATTATAAAGGCTAAGAATGCACTTTGTATGTAAATATCACACACATTTTTTTAAATGAACTTTTTTGTGTAGCAACTTTCGTGCAGTAGCGTGAGATGCAGCGGCAAGACAAAGTACTAATCAGTTCCCGTAAAAAAATTTAAATAATCAGATTTTATTTATTTTTTATTTAGTGCCCCCATCAGAATAAAAGACGCTAATTTTTTTAATTTTTTTTTTGCGTTTTGTTTGTCGTTCGTTCTGTCCGTCACGTTTAAATAAAAAAACTCTAAAAGGTATTGAAATTCTAATTAAACCCTTAATGTTCCTTCCGAAACATCTCAATAGTTTTAAGTATCTATAATATATTGTGTTTTAAGGGATTTATAAGTTGTTTATACTTTAATTACGGAGAGCCGTGTAGGTGGCTTTTACTTTTGTGACAATGCTAAAAGAGCCTACAATAAGATGGTGCGCAAATGTTTAATTTTGGTCTATTGATTCATTAAAACTTGTTCATGTTTGCAGAGAAATGTTTTACTGTACTGATGTAAGTCAGTGATGTAAGTAGTGTCAAGTTTTTTGCCTTTCTTGTTGTAGGCCTAGTGACGTAGGCAGTGTCATGTTTTTTTTTTCTTTTTCTTTGACGTCACTTGAAACCCTTTCATACTTCAAATATCCTAATCCTAACTCTCAATGCTTCCCCAGAACCCTAAGCTGGGATGAGAGGTCCTTTACCTCATCCATTTATGTTTAGAAAAAAACATCTTTGAGAAAATTGACGGACCGAGGTAATGAATTGTCGCTGCCTGGTTTTAGTTGTAGGCGTGACGACGCAAATGTGTCTGAGTGTTGTAGATATTGTTCCTTAAGTAGATACTCTCTCATACGCACTATATTTGCAGGTGCGTGAGCATACTAGCGTACTGAACTCTCCAAGCATATAAATATTAGTTAAAGATGTTTTTTCTGGTCAACTAGCTGCTAAAATTATAAAGGCTAAGAATGCACTTTGTATGTAAATATCACACACATTTTTTTAAATGAACTTTTTTGTGCAGCCACTTTCGTGCAGTAGCGTGAGATGCAGCGGCAAGACAAAGTACTAATCAGTTCCCGTAAAAAAAATTTAAATAATCAGATTTTATTTATTTTTTATTTAGTGCCCCCATCAGAATAAAAGACGCTAATTTTTTTATTTTTTTTTTGCGTTTTGTTTGTCGTTCGTTCTGTCCGTCACGTTTAAATAAAAAAAACTCTAAAAGGTATTGAAATTCTAATTAAACCCTTAATGTTCCTTCCGAAACATCTCAATAGTTTTAAGTATCTATAATATATTCTTCTGGATGTTTTTGTGAATGCCAAGGAATGTTTGTTTACTCTTCTAACCTATATTACATTTAATTTCCATGATTAAACGTTGCAAAAATACATAATCAATTATATGGTGTTCCGTTTTTTTTTAATGTAAATAGCATATAAATGATAAATGAAAATCTAAATGAAAATAAGAAATAATTTACTAGAAACCATTATTGTGAAATAACTTTTTAGACTTATTTTACATTAATTTTCTTGCTGAAACATAACAAAAGTGTTTTAATTGGTAAAGAATGTTCCGGAGTTTGTTTTGAAAAAGAAATCGAATTAAATTACTTTAATTTTCTTACAAATCGTCACCAAAAATTTCCGAATTTTATATGAAAAATCTACAAACGCCTTATAAGTGTTTGAAATCCATCTTCTAATAAATAAAACAAATAATCTTCTTCTCGTTTACGAAAATAGATTGTTCCAGATTTTTTATGAAAAATATTTTAACTCTGTTTAAATAAAATCTCACTTCTTTCTTAGACTATATTAAATGTTTAGCTAAAACGTTACAAAATCTAATAATCATTAATATTATCTTTCGATTTTTAAGGAAAACAACTTTCTAACACCAAGGTATGGTATAAAAAGTCTCCCCACAAGGATATGGTACATCTAATTTTCATACCAGACCATCCCAAAAATTTAATTAACAATATTAGATTTATCTGGTATGCTCTTTTTCTCTCACTATTTATACAAACATCCGGAACAATCTTTTATACATACTTAAAACTATTGCGATGTTTTGGAAGGAAAATTAAAGGTGAATCAAATTTTCAATAGCTTTTAGATTTTTTTTTATATTAACTTGACGGACAGACAGAATGACAGACAAAACGCACAAAAAATGCGGCTATAATCCTCTTTAAATAAATTTATTAGAACTCAGTGCACCAATGTCTATGAATCTCTCGTGTTGATAAATATATTTTTTAGGTACTAGCCAATAGTGACGTAATGGATTTATTTTTCCTTTTCCTTTATATAAATGAATTCTTTAAATGTAATGCTAAAAAAAAGTCCGGAGCACCAATGTCTATGAACCCTCGAAAACTTACTCATATTGATTATCCTAATTAAAATCAATGTGGATTCTAGATATACTATTTTTAAATTCACTGTTACAATCAGTCTACGGATAGATTATCTAGGCTCTTTTTTTGTGTGTGCATAAATTAAACCAAAATTACATTCAAATTATTCCAAATTTTTATTTTAGATCTAGATCTAGTAGAGAGTGCTAAACCAGATGTTTAGGTTAGGTAGATCTACATCCTCATTCTAATTCCATTTTAATGAAAATGTCAATACCTCTGTTGTTAACTGTGCTGAGACATCGAAGTACAAGCAAGATATATATATTCTTCTTTTTTTTTATTTACAAATCAATGCTGAAAGATTATTTAAAATCGCTCGTCTGACATATTGTACATATCCGGTAGATTTTCATTCCGTAATGTGTGATATATCTCTTTATCAATAATAGGCTATTAGTTTGTTACCAGTTTGTTATTAAGTTAACAGCAATGCCTGGACGTGTGGTTAGCGTTACAACGGCAAATGAAACTTTGAAACATTATTACTTTTGACAATTAAAATATAATCACATCTTTAAGGTAATATTCCTTGCGAATAGGCTGATCCGACAGGGATCCGACGAGGCCGCCTCTGAGTTTGTGTGATAGCACAAACTTTGTTTGTAATCTTGATTAGTTAAGAGTCAGGTAGAGTTACAACTTGGAAAATGAGAGCTTAATGTCGTTAGTTAAGGTAAAAAATGGTTAGTGTACTTAATTATTACTAATCGTAGTCGTGACTGTGGTTGTCTTGGGTTTTATCCCACTTCCCCGAAATTAACCCCACAGGCGGGCAAAGTGGAATTTTATAACTAGTTGGGTTTTTTTGCTGGAATTTTATTTATCATAAGTGAGATTTTAAATTTAACCATCATTTGTTCCAGCGCAGCAAAAGGATGTTTTGATTTTAAATCGCCCTCATCGGGGTTTTGAGCCTCTTTAATAAAAGAAAACAAAAAATAACCTATAACAGTCATCAAATTCCATAAGCGTAGCCAATGGGGGAGTTGAGTTTAACACCCTCCAGAATTATCTGATGTTGAAAACCCCATCGTCAATATAAAACTAAAGCAAACATTAGCCACCAGATTTCGATGTTTTTAAGTTTAAAACCCCCTAAAAGATGGTTTTGACGATATAACCTCCCTTTTCTATAAAAAAATCTAAAACAAACTTCAAGGACCTAATTCCATAATGAGCGTAGCCAAGAGTGGTTTAAAGGTCCCCCCCCCACCCTTTTCCAGCAAAAGAAAAAGCAAAGCTACAATTACTAAAAGTCAAATGAAGTTTTACGGTGTCCTTCCCCTCTCCAATAAAAAAAAATAATTTAAACTATTGTACCTTTTTTCTATAGTTGGGCTCCATCAATAAAGTGAAGACAATATCAGATTTGGTTTTTGACCTAAACTTTTTCAATAGAGAAAAGCAAGATAATGTACTGTAGATACCTCAGAATATGCCTTTCTTTTCATTTTAAATACCGGAAGTAACGCTTGTTACCATGGCTTTGCCCTAAATTCAACTGGGAGAGCTTACAGCGCTTCTCCAGATTCCCCTACCTGGCATAGGCGGGGTGTTAACTTTCTTTCGGTATAAAAACTGTCCGAAAGAGTAAACGGTAAGAATGTATTAAAAATTAATTACGTTTACACACATACATATGTAAATACGTACACATCTTAATATATACACACTCATATATCTATAAATATATAGTACCTGGTGATCAAACCTCGATCCGATGAATGATTTGTCAAGGAAAGTTGAAATTTATTCAAATTTATTTAAAAACATTTTTGTAAAGATGAAATTGAGCGATCAGTCATTTGGACTGTTAATTTGTTCTGTTAGTTCACAATGTCATTGTTCATAGCGTTTTTAAGAAGAGAGTGAGCTGGGTACAAAAGATCATTGTTAAAATATATGTCGATAATTTTCAATTAAAAGTGTACTAAATCAACCTGTTAGGCTAATCTAACTCTTATATTTAAATTTTCATCATTAACTAATACATATGCCTACATATACCCAAACTCTATGCATTACAATAAAAAGGCTTGTCCGAATATTAATGAGGAATTCATGATTTCACGTGGCTGCGCAGTTCCAGCTGAGACCTACATATTTTGCCACATCCAGGACAGTCATAACCGTTGTCAGCTACTAGTCGATATAGATTCTATTTTGCCGTTTACGCCTTTCCTCGTAAGTGGATTTTCTTTTAGCTGTCAAATGTGTATCCTGCGGTCTTTGTAAGTGATCTTCAGCTGCCTCGTTCCAAATGCCGGCAACCAGAAGCTCTGTTCTATGTCAAAGCAACTGTGTGTCTAAGGTGGTCTCTTAAGCGTTTCTTGACACCTCTGTTACGTCAACAACAAAAAAACTGCCTTTGGTATACGTACGTCTCGCATTCAGGATACGTGCCCTGCCCACAGTTCCTATTGGAATTCGCAAGAACAGCCTAGTGACGTAGGCAGTGTCATGTTTTTTTTTTCTTTTTCTTTGACGTCACTTGAAACCCTTTCATACTTCAAATATCCTAATCCTAACTCTCAATGCTTCCCCAGAACCCTAAGCTGGGATGGGAGGTCCTTTACCTCATCCATTTATGTTTAGAAAAAAACATCTTTGAGAAAATTGACGGACCGAGGTAATGAATTGTCGCTGCCTGGTTTTAGTTGTAGGCGTGACGACGCAAATGTGTCCGAGTGTTGTATATATTGTTCCTTAAGTAGATACTCTCTCATACGCACTATATTTGCAGGTGCGTGAGCATACTAGCGTACTGAACTCTCCAAGCACAAACGTTCTGAATTACTAATAAACGCTCTTGTAGCAGACAAATATTTTATTATACATAAAATATAGATCACAAAGGATATTGGCGACTTCAGCCATCACAAGATATAAACCAATAAATACTGGCTGCTCATGCCATGTAGAATAAGTAATCACATCAATAAAATGTTCACAATATAAGTCCCAAGAAATCTCTCAAGTTAATATAAGATCAAATTCATTAAGGTACATATTACAGACAGAGAAAATCGTACCTCCACTCTCTGCTGGAGTTCTTCACTAACTAACTAACATTGACCCTTATTTCAGAGTCCTTTAACTTATTCACATAACCTCGTGCTTGCCCGCACGGAATATTACAATAGGTGACTGAGTGTCACTTCATGTCACAGAGGTTCTAAAACTGGTCTGTGACATACGCCCCACACTCCAAAAAAGGTTTTTGTCCAAAAATCTTTGACAAGTATATTTTACATCAATATCACTGTACAAATATATATATATGAGCTTAGTCCATTATTCTATCAAGTGCTGTAAGTTCACTTCAATTGTTCATATCATCTTATATAATCTTAGTAATTATGTGTAACATCATATAAATTACTGAGTCCAAAATGTATAATCATTTATATACTTAATTCACTGAGAGCAAAATCACTGAAATGTCACACTAATTGTAATGAAAAGTACCTCCATCAAGTGTTAACAGCTTTACGCATACATTTGTAATGAAAAAATTTGTACATGCAATCACATGCTAATCAATATCAAAAGGAAAAATATATGTTATTTCACCTCCAATGTTTTACTATAATTGTAGATGCACAACATTATTAATGTGTAGAAGATGTCCTTCACGGAAAGGCATACACATCCCAGGAGTATTATTATGACTAAACCGAGTTGTACATCATGTCATTTTAGCTTTTATTTATAGACAACACCCGTCTGAAGTCTTAGCAACCTAAAGCTGATACCAGATTTGTTGGCACCAGATCTGCAGACATCAGTCCTACTCATCCTTCAAGAGTCCAAGTAACAACGCTAGCCACAGACTCGTCACTGGCTTAAATGATTGGTAGACGCAGCTTAGCTCTGCAACCATACAACGCTAAATTCCATCCTAGCAACTGTACAGCTACCTTCTTTTGTATAATAAACTGTACATAATTTTACATTTAAATATAGTATTTGTTGCCTGCATTATAACGCTGTGCCTGTAGGTTATATGTGCAAGTGTGGGTTCTCAAATCATAAAACCCACTAGACACCCAAAACGGTCAAATATTAATCCACCTTGTCACACTCCCTCCTATTGAGTGCCCCCAAAACTTTAGAAAAACCGAAGAATATCATGCAAGTTTGAAATGGACTTTTTGTGCTAAGATCATCCTCATGTATAGCAAGGTGGGCCTGTTTTATTTACGAAAAAAAAACCAACACCAATAGTACGTTGGTAAATTATTCGGGAGAAATTGTTTTGTTCAGAGGTTAAAGGGAGATAAACTGAAGAGGCATTAGATGTTTAGCTTTAAAAGAACTTTTTCAAACGATCTTGTTGCTAAGGTTGAAAGGCTCGAATTAATAGATCAAACAACGACCCTTAAATCAATCATTTAATTTCTTAACCTGCAACCATACGAAATGTCAATACGTTTGAAACAGGCACTAAAGGGATACAAATCACTTTTCCTTTTGACGTTGTTGCGAACAGTGTTGTGTATTTATGTATCTTTATTGTGTGTTCTGAACATATCTGTACTGGTATGTCCCAATGACTTTGTGTCCAGGTCAGCTTGTATGTGTGGACTGTGCCTTTTATCAACCATCTGCCGGCAGCTTAGTAAAAGCTACATCTCCATTCGAAAGACTTAGTGTTAACTTTAAGGGACCACTCCCTTCTACCTCTAAAAATAAATATTTATTGACAATTATTGATGAGTACTGAAGGTTTCCTTTGGCATATGTATGTCCTGACATTTTAGTCAAACAGTAACTAGATGCTTGAAAAACCTATTCAGCAATTTTCGGGATGCCCTCGTATTTACATTCTGACAGGGGATCAGCCTTCAAGCCTGAAGAGCTATGATCTTTTATCAAAGGTAAAAGCATAGTAACAAGCAGAACCACTGCATATATTGCCAAAGGAAATGGGCTAGTAGAAAAACTGAACTCGACTTTCTGGGAGTCGATTTTTCTTGTCGTCAGATCACATAATACACAATGGGAGTTAGCCCTAAACGACGCACTCCATTCAATTAGATCTCTACTATGTACTGATACAAACATGACACCTCACGAAAGACTATTTTCCTATAAAAGAAGGTCCGCCTGTAGTGTCTCTCTACCGACCTGGATGTCTGTTCCAAGGCCTGTCCTGATGAGAAGACATGCAAGGCAATGCAAATATGATCCGCTGGTAGATGAAGTGGAGCTTATTGAAGCTAATCAGAACTATGCCCACATACGTCTTCCAAATGGACAGAAACTGCTCTGTCTCACTACACCATTTGGCTCCGAGAGGTGACTCATCTTCAGTGTCCGTATTACATGATTTTGCTCCGAAAGATGTTGAGACATCTTGTAAGGGGTCTCAACATCTATTGGCTCCTGGTACAACGGAGACTTCGCTGGGTGTCTCCCAACACTCAGTGGCTTCTAGGGTTGACATGGGGACATCTGCGAGAACTTGGTTCAACTCGCTTTAAGAGCACAGGAAATATCATTGAAAATGGACAAAAATCACTTGCCAGAGATACGCCAGTACAGCACTTGTATAATCTTAGAAGTAGAGCGAAAAGAAACTAAACGGGGGTGAATGTTATGTATTTATGTTTCTTAATGTGTGTTGAGAACTTATAAATACTGGTGAGTAAAAATGTCTTACTGTCCAAGTCAGCTTGTGTGTGTGTAATGTGATATTGTGAACAGTTCAGTCATTCTTGTACAATAAAGCCTGTAGTGTTTGATAAAGCAACTACATACAGTAACCTCCATGAGCCAGAGGGATTGACAGTGTTTACATTTTTTTTTTACTCCCTGAATCTGTTGTACCGTTGGGGCACCATGCAAAATTTGTCGACTGTCTTTCTCCTTTTTTTTTTTTACATTTTTAAAAAGCTTAGCTTATATCAACTCACTCTGTCTGTCTGTATGGCCAAAAGTTTGTACACGTCATTTTTCGACAAACAAACTCGGATCAAACTGAAATTTTGCACAGTTATTTCTTTTACATGACAACAAAAGAATCAATTAAAAAAAAACAATAACAAATTAGTTAATTTAACTATTGGTAATAAAGTACTTTGTTTGGCATCTAAAACAAGAGAAAGAAATAGTACTTGAGTGAAGTGATGGTATAAGCTGAACAAGTCCCATTTATAGAATGTCGCCTGAGGCTTATTACAAATTTAATTACATGATTTATCCAAACCAATTGATACACTGAATATGTTGGCCGATTTGGTGGGATGGGGAGGTGGAGATGGCATCTATCCCGCACCCCCCCCCCCACCATAGCTTGTTAATAGAATCAATGAAATATCTATAGAATTACAACTTAATATTGACTGCGTCTACTATCATTCCCACTCTAGCCCTCTGAGTGGGGGGGGTGATCCTATTTTTATGAAAAAATGTAGCTTATATAATATAAGCTACATATAGATGTTTTAACTAGGGGTGCACCGGATAGTAGCTCAGGCTCCGGATTCTGCCGCATATTCGTTCTTTCTTTTTTCACTATTTGGCAATATTCGGCTCCCGTCGAATATTACCTCCGGATAGTTAAGATAAGATAATTTTTATTGATCCAATCAAATGGAAATTCAGTTTGACTACAATTGACAATTTCAGCGTAACTACTGTAACAATAAGATTATAGATGCAAATACGAACAACATTCACACACGAAACACATACACACTAACAACCAGAGCTTAATGAATTAAACTTCTATGAACTTCTCGATGACGACAGATGAGATGCTCTTGTAACACTCTGACCGACAGTGGGATGAAGGAGTTTTTAAATCTTTCTGTTTTAGTTCTACTGGAAAGGAGACGCCCGAATAGAGTTGGCCGAATAGTAAAAAGTGTGTGACCTTGGATCTATGGAATATGCATAACATGGACCACGTTCGATGAATGTCTGTTACAGAATATTGAAATGTTTATATTTAAAACATAATAATGTGCTTAAAAATAGGGCCTACATGAATATGCACCAAACATCTCTTATTACAAAGACAAGGCGTGTGAATAGAAGCATTAGCATGTAGATTTACTATACCCGTACACTAATTACAGAGGTCAAGTGTTTCTTAACACCCCAGCAAATTAACTGTAATATTTATTGTTAGCGTAGTATGCTGTCTAGTATGTTGTGTTTATCCGTTGTAGCTAAACAAATGTCAACGTCTATCAATAAATTGAGTGCCAAGGACTTAATAAATCAAATAAGGAGTAGGGGGGGGGGTGTTTAGCTCTCCCTTTAAAGATAGGTCGTGTCTTTTACGCTAATATACACAGTTCTTAGTATTGTACTTTTTTCTACAAATTAATTAGTTACTGGCTTACTGGGATTTGAAATCTCGCGATTAGTGTTCTGTGTATCAAAAGGTTGCTCGTTTAGGTGTGTTATCAATAGTCCATCTAACTAATTGAGAATTATATCCAATTAAGCAAACTCGGTACGTACTCTTGTAGATGTGTGGCCTGTAATCCAGTCAGGTGAATGAGATTTCTTTCCAAATAATCAAACTCATTGTCCGGTTACCCAGGTAGAGGTGTGGCTTGAAGTCAAGCCCCCTAATTAAGATTTACTACCAAGTAAACAAACTCAGTTCCCTCGTGAGACTTCTAGAGCGTGCATACGTCCATCATATTTGACTGGGTCACCTGTCTATCAATGAACTTACTGTGACGGACTAAACAAATATAAGGGGTGGGAGTAGTTCATCTCTACCTCTGGCTGGTTACAAGTGTAGAGGTGTGGTTTCGAGTCCAGCCCCCTCCCTAATAAAGATTTACTACCAAGTAAACAAACTCAGTTCCAGTGTAAGGTGTGACCTTTAGAGTGTGTCAATATGCTGACATTTTGGTCACCTGTCTATCAATAAACTAAATGTGATAGACTAAACAAATAAAAAAGGGGTGTGAGTTGTTCATCTCTACCTGTTGAGATATACCCGCACAGCTAGACAGACGTCTGGTCAGCGTGACATTTTCTAAATATTTTAACTAACCCACGCAAAGGTCAAAACAAAATGAAGAAAATGTACCAGCCATTGCTGCTCTGTATGTAACGCGCATTTATAATTTAAAGTTTTATTTCTGTCCTCGTTTAATGTTAGTGAAAAGTGCTTGGCTATGTTTTATCACGCTCACAACTGCATTATTTAAAGTTTTAGCATCACTGCCTGGTAAGGCAATCCGCGGCGTTCCAGTACCACCTCATCGTGGTCGCCGCGTGAACACTCCGCTCTCAGGGAGTGGCCAAGGGTACTGGTTGCTTGCCGCTGATGAATGAGCAGCCGGCAAGTGTAAAAGGAACTCAAAGGGGTTATGTCCAGCCCCCCCTGTGGGGCCCCGGGGCAACGGTTAGTAAGAGACCACGGGTTCTCCGAAAAGCGGATAGCGCTGGACACCAACTCGAGGGTTGGTCGGATTCTCCTGGGGCTCGGCTGATTCGCGGGTCTCTCTTTGGGCAAAGACTGGACTGACTGGCGCGGCCTTAGCGGGCTGCGTCGGGCGGACCGGTTGGCGTCCACGAGCTAGGCTCTATCTAGCCCGTTCCCTGGCGCGCTAGTGGAGGAATCCGCCGCGACCAATGGCGACTCTGACACTGGGAATATCGAGAAACGCGCGCCACCCCACTCCTGCCTTGCAGGAAACTTATATGCCAATCTGTGGCGGTGATTGCTTGGGCAGGTCTCTGCCTTGCCCTTAGTGGCGACATAAGTATAGGCCATGCACGCTGCTGCATTAGAGCAGTAACTAAGGCCGCCAACGGCCTTAACCATACAACCATGATTGACACAGACACAGTAAAAAGCGGGCACGAGCAGACCCGAACAGGCTCCGTGCGCCGGGTAGTGGGCGTCAGGCCTGGACACGAAAAGTCAGCTACTAGTCGCCCCGCGACCTCGATGAGGGGGAATTTGTCAGGTCGTGAAAAGTCAGCTAAAATTCCTCCACCTAAGTCCTCTTCTCAACGAACACTGCATTCGTACCTTCTTCGGAGGTCCGATTCGAATAAGGTTGATGGAAGTCTGCCACAACCTCCTGCGGACCTAGATACACCGCAGGCAAATATGAAATAGTGACGGGAGCCTCCGGCCCCCAAACAACCCAAATTGACACTAGTGGGATCCAACCCACTCCAGGGACTAAGCCCATAAACACTAGGTCCCTCCTGATCTTACAAATTAACATCTGCGGGGTCATCCCAAAGGTGTTAGAGCTCTCAAAACTCCTCCACGAGAGGGCAATAGACGTGGCTTTACTACAAGAGACACTAACTGGCAAACGCAATGCCAGTATCACCGGTTATACTGCATTTAAGTGCAAATGCACAGACTGCCGGGGGCTCATCACTTATGTACGCAACAATCTGGTTGCTACACAAGTCCCCGGTCCACGAGTGCATGGGCGTACCGACGCCATCACCCTCGAGATACATAAGTTAGGGCGCAAACTCACGGTAACTAATCTGTATAACCCCCCTAAGCATGAAATTAGTCTCGAATATGACTGTACTAATATCAATACTCACAACGTCATCGCAGAGACTTTAATGCTAAGTCTCAGCAGTGGGGCTATGATTCAACCGACTCATCGGGACATAAAATTCATGAACTTCTAAATAACTCTAATTTGTTCTGTCTGCAAAATAAACATACTCCCCCAACTCTATACCATACCGGAAATGGCAGCCAATCTAGACCAGACCTTACTCTAATTACAGCTAATCTAGAATCACATACTCAGTTTCAAGTCCTAGATGACATTGGAAGTGACCATAGACCCATGTTAGTCACAATTGCCCTCTCAGAGGCCAGTGGTGTAACCCCAAAAGCCCCGCGTAGATGGAGTTACACCAAGGCGAACTGGCCAGCCTACGAGGCAGCAGTCAACACTGCCCTTATGAATATTGCAGTGGAGGATAGGGACGTTGACATCATATACGGCGAAATAACAGCAGCTATGTTGGGTGCGGCCAAGAGGTTTGTCCCGCGGACTTATCCTGGCGTAAGGCAGAAACGCGTGTGGTCTCAGGAATTGAATAAGCTGGTCCTGAGACGTAAGCGAGCCCGGAGGCTTGCTGAACGTAAGGGTACCCCTGAAATCCGGCGGGAGTACAATCGGCTCTGCAGAGCCACGAGTGAACTGGCCCGACGCGTCCGGTCGGACCATTGGAACGCTGCCTGCGCCGGGATGGATCTTCGGGATACCTCGAAAGCCTGGCGTCTTCTGCGAAACCTAGAGGCCAAAGACACAGCGCGAACGGCTTCCCCTCTATTGTCACCCGGAGGGCCGGTCTCGACGGTAACCAAAATGGCCGGCTTGTTGAATCGACATTTTGCTAAAATCAGCAAGCCCGAAAAGAAGTTTGCCATGTCCAAAGCCCTCAACAAAGAACGTAAGAGGCTCGAGAGGGAGCCAGATGAGACGGAAAGCTAAGCAACGTGCAACGCGCCCTTCTGTCGTGCTGAGCTGGACAGAGCGATAGCTAAGTGCAAAAATCGAAAAGCTCCGGGGCCAGACAAGGTTACCCCCGAGATGGTAAAACACCTTGGGGGCATTGCGAGGGATAAACTCCTGGAGTTTATGAATCGAACCTGGGCAGAGTCCAGACTGCCCGGGGCCTGGAAGAGTGCTGTCATTGTACCAGTCCTTAAGAAGGGAAAAGACGCGACTAACGTGGAGTCCTACAGACCCATTTCACTAACCTCAACCCTTGGCAAAGTTGCTGAGCGAATGGTTAACGAGCGGCTAGTTTGGTGCTTTGAGAGTGCCGGTATCCTGGCGCCAGAACAGGCCGGCTTTAGGGCAGGCTTGAGCCCGATCGACCAGGTCACGACATTCGCACAGGAGGTGGCCGACGGGTTCCAGAGGTCCGAGAGCACATACGCGGTGTTTATAGACCTAAAACAGGCCTACGATCGTGTGTGGAAGCAAGGCCTCTATCTTAAGCTAAGAGCTATGGGTGTGCGGGGCAAGATATACAATTGGATACAATCCTTTCTGTCAGGGAGGAGCACACGTACAAAATACCAGCACTCCCTTAGCAAGCCAAAACAACAACTTAATGGCCTGCCTCAGGGCTCTGCCCTGTCCTGTACACTTTTCATAGCCTTTCTTAATGATTTGCCCAGCTCACTACGGTCCAAAAAACTGCTATATGCTGACGATATTGTCCTCTGGTCAACCGGGAAGAAAGCCGACCAAATACAGGCGGCACTTCAAGCAGACCTCCATACCATCTCCTCGTATTGCGACAAATGGCAGATTCAGATAAACGTTGCCAAAACGACCTGGTCCCTGTTCAGCCTAGGAATCGACATCCTTAAGGCTCCATTCGAGCTTCAACTCGGTGGGCTGCGACTCCAGCGTGAAAATACGCCAAAATATCTAGGGGTGACCCTGGATAGAAAACTGTCAATGCTCCAGCACGTCCAGGAAGTTGAACGAAAAGCCTCGGAGAAGTTAGCGTTATTAAGAAAGCTGGCCAGCACAAAGTGGGGTGCCAAAGCTGACATGCTACGCACATTGTATCTAGGGGCAGTCAGATCACAAATCGAATACAGCTATACAGTTCAAGTATACGCTAGTAAAACTGCTCTCGAATCACTCGACCGGGTACAAGCACAGGCTCTACGATTCATTTGTGGCACCTTTAGGACAAGCCCAACAAACGCTGCTGAAATCTTTACAAACGTGGCACCCTTATATCTTAGGAGGGAGAGGGCAGTACTTACGGCCTACGAGCGCTATAAAAGGGGCGACTCTAGGCTACCCACCTCAATTTTAGTGCGACAGTGGAGAGAGAGGAACCGCATTAAAATGCGATCGTTCCTACATATAGCGGCCAATTTGTCAAACACAGCTGGACTCTCCACTGATAGAATTCCTATTAGAAGAATCAGTACGTGCCCTCCGTGGAGGAGATTGCAAGCCCCACAAATAAACCTGTCCCTGTTAGGGCAAGAGGGAGCCACCAAGAGGCGCTTAACACCTGCCATTCTCCAAAATTTGGCATCCATAACCATAAAATCCTACCCATCAGATGCCATATTCTGTTATACCGATGGGTCGGTAATGAGGGACCCCGATAGATCGGGGTAAGGGGCCCTTATTGTCTACCCCGACCGGACTGAACCAGATAGGCTTTCTGGTCCATGCGGCTACGCTGCATGCTCCATGGATGCCGAACTTACAGGGATAACTAGGGCGTTCGAGGCCATTAGGGCCCGAATGCTCCAACGCGAGACTAGCGCCACTACGGTGGTGTTGGTCACTGACTCTCGCTCCAGTCTCCTAGTTATGGGTGGCGGCGGGGGAGGGTCGCCCGTAATAGAAGAGGCAATCGGCGCCGCAGATAACATCCGCCGAGCTATTGGAGCTGTCGTTTATATGTAGTGGGCGCCTTCACATTGCGGCGTGAGGGGCAATGAAACGGCAGACGCCCTCGCAAGGGAGGGTGCAATGGCAGCCACACACCTCGAAGCACCAAGCACGTACTTACAAGCAACGGCACAAATCCGAGCACTCATTCATGAGAAGTGGTTAAAGTCCTGGGAGGAATCCGACAGAGCACGTGGTGTCTGGCAGCGCATGCGTCACCCAGATCGCGACGATCCATGGTGGCGACTGAGGAGGTCAGAGCAGTCAATAGTTGCGCAGTGCAGGACGGAACATTGTCCTATTGGGGCATACTTTGCCCGGTTCCGCACTAACTTTGACTCCCGATGCCGTCACTGTGGAGAGAGCGTCGAAACAGTGTCGCATGTCTTGTACGAGTGTCCCCAGCTCCGCGAGCTAAGGGGGGACTTGCCTGTGCAGTCACTCGACTTGTATGGTAGCTATGAGGCACTACGCCGGACGGCTAAGTTTCTTGCCAGAGCACTACGGGAGGACTAGTCCTTCCTGCTCTGATTTTTCAATAGGAGTTCATCTCAGGTAAGGCAATCTGAACATTAAAAATAAAAATAAACTACATGCTGCTGGTAAAATCATTGGCTTAAAGCAAACCCCCTTTGGACAGCTGCTTGAGACAAAGATCCATAAAAAAGCTAACAAGATCCTCAAAATAAAGAATCCTCTATCGTGTCAGGATTTTGTGATTTTACCATCACAAAAGAGATAGAAGACACCGATAGGAAAGACAAACAGATACAAATACTCTTTTGTTCCCCTGGCAATCTCATTAAAAAGAAACAATCTGGTATAAACTTTCACATGTAAATTATGAATGAGTCATACATACATACATACATATACACACACACACACATACATACATACATACATACATACATACATACATACATACATACACACATACATAGATATATACATACACACACATACACATGCATACATACACACACAAACACATACATACATACATACATACATACATACATACATACATACATACATACATACATACATACATACATACATACATACATTCATACATACATACATACATACATACATACACACATACATACATACATACATAATGTTAAGGATTCCGCGCGGTGTTGATTCTTTGAAATATACGTCTGACTGGAAGTAATGCTGAACTCGAACTACTTGAGTAACACCGGCGAAAGGCCGAAACAATCAAATATGTAGTCGACGCTGATGTTGTTTTACAAATATATTTAATAATCACGAAGGGAATCGTCCGATGTCATCTATGTCCATAAATCCGTATATCTATTCTACTGTTCTACACGAAGCGTCTTCTTTGTAGCGTCACTTAGAGCGTTCTTGTTTTTTAAAGATCTGTCACGTCACTTGTCGTTAAGTAAAACTTTCCCCTTATTCCCGAAACAAATACTAAATTCTAATCATGTCATAACAATACATACACACACACACACATACATACCCACACACATACATACATACATACATACACACATACATACATACACACATACATACACACGTACATACATATATACAAACATGCAGACAGACAGAAAGACAGACAGACATACGTACGTACGTATGTGTGTATGCTTGTGTGAGTATGTGTGTATGCTGCGTGCACGTTTATACATAGGATTAGGGTTTATAGGGCATTAGGGTTTATAGGGCATTAGGATTTATAGGGCATTAGGGTTTATAGGGCATTAGGGTTTATAGGGCATTAGGGTTTATAGGGCATTAGGGTTAGGTTCCTGAATAAAATAACCACCGACCACATTTACAAAGTTCTGGATCGCCAAGTTTATTAAAACACTAGACATGTGTTACCCGCGACCCGCGGGTCTTTATTTGCGAATTACTGTCGATATACTCACAATTAAACGAAATAATAATGTAATAAGTAAAGCGAATGTGTCAATGTAAAAATAGTGTGAATGAAGCTATCAAATCAAAATAGCTAATAGGCTTAAACCCATTTTTTTTTCAAATTAAAACATTTCCATGTAGGCCTACATATATTTGATTAAAATTTGAGATGAATAGACTAAATTTTGTATGTCCATGTGTATAAAGTATAAAGTAGATCTTGAGGTAGACATAGATCTAAATCTACACTAATCTAGAGTTAAAAATTGGCTTTTATAGAGTTCATTCTGTGATGTGCATGCGTGAACTTTTTTCATGAATGAATATAGGCCTATCTCAACACGGCTACGCAGCTTTAGCGAACAGCGAACGAATGTATTAAAAATGCTTTAGAAAACAAATTTGAATGTTAATTTTATTAAAATATGAAATGAATGGACAATAATTAGTATGTTTATGTGTTAAAGCATAAAACTATCTTTGCGAAAAGAAGTTTTATCATCTTAGAGTTCAATAAGAGTTTTAGACCTAGGCCTAGGAATAGACTCAGTAGAGAGATGTGTTAATGTTTAACCATTTGGTAATGTCTAATGAAAGAATGTTCGCCAGGAAATCTGTAGTCACAGATATAAGGAACTAATTTATGTAAAAAATGCTTTTGAAACACAAAATTGAAGGTTAATTTTATTATATAATGAAATCAATGGATCTTCTTTTGTATTTTCATGTGTCAAAGTAAAAAACTATCTGCGCAAAGTGTATTTCTTAAAATTAGATCTAGGTCTAAATCCTTTCTATCTTTTCTCATGTCAACATTGTAGACATGGCCTAGATTCATAAAATACTATAGCTATAATAGAGTCGGACAACTTTATTTTTTTTTGAGGGTCTTAAGTTTGTTTTAAGGCTACAATACATACACTACGGTCTAAGTTGGTACCCATGGAACATTCCTGCCTAGTTTTATCAAGATTGGTCAAGCGGTTTTGATGTCTATAAGTAACATACATCCATACATACACCACACATTCTACTTTATAATATAGATATAATAATGCCTTTTTATTTACTTTATTAATACTTTATTAATTACACAGACTCACACTTCCCCTTCTCTTGTCAAAACGTCTAAACTGTTGTTTTTTTTTCAATTATTAGTCGTTTACGTTGTTAAATAGTTGCACTTGTGGAAACAGACATAATATCCTTTTTCAGAGACAAAGAAACAACTAATGAGGGTAGAAACAGACATAATATCCTTTTTCAGAGACAAAGAAACAACTAATGATGGTAGAAACAGACATAATATCCTTTTTCAGAGACAGAGAAACAACTAATGATGGTAGAAACAGACATAATATCCTTTTTCAGAGACAAAGAAACAACTAATGAGGGTAGAAACAGACATAATATCCTTTTTCAGAGACAGAGAAACAACTGATGAGGGTAGAAACAGACATAATATCCTTTTTCAGAGACAGAGAAACAACTAATGAGGGTAGAAACAGACATAATATCCTTTTTCAGAGACAGAGAAACAACTAATGAGGGTAGAAACAGACATAACATGCTTTTTTAGAGACAAAGAAACAACTAATGAGGGTAGAAACAGACATAATATCCTTTTTCAGAGACAGAGAAACAACTAATGAGGGTAGAAACAGACATAATATCCTTTTTCAGAGACAAAGAAACAACTAATGAGGGTAGAAACAGACATAATATCCTTTTTCAGAGACAGAGAAACAACTGATGAGGGTAGTAACAGACATAATATCCTTTTTCAGAGACAGAGAAACAACTAATGAGGGTAGAAACAGACATAACATGCTTTTTCAGAGACAGAGAAACAACTAATGAGGGTAGAAACAGACATAATATCCTTTTTTAGAGACAAAGAAACAACTAATGAGGGTAGAAACAGACATAATATCCTTTTTCAGAGACAGAGAAACAACTAATGAGGGTAGAAACAGACATAACATGCTTTTTCAGAGACAGAGAAACAACTAATGAGGTATGAAACAGACATAAATTTTTTTTTTCAGAGACAAAGAAACAACTAATCAGGGTTGAAACAGGAATAACATGCTTTTTCAGAGACAAAGAAACAACTATTGAGGGTAGAAACAGACATAACATGCTTTTTCAGAGACAGAGAAACAACTAATGAGGGTAGAAACAGACATAACATGCTTTTTCAGAGACAAAGAAACAAGTAATGAGGGTTGAAACAGACATAACATGCTTTTTCAGAGACAAAGAAACAACTAATGAAGGTTGAAACAGACTTAACATGCTTTTTCAGAGACAAAGAAACAACTAATGAAGGTTGAAACAGACATAACATGCTTTTTCAGAGACAAAGAAACAAGTAATGAGGATTGAAACAGACTTAACATGCTTTTTCAGAGACAAAGAAACAAGTAATGAGGGTTGAAACAGACTTAACATGCTTTTCCAGAGACAAAGAAACAACTAATTAGGGTTGAAACAGACATAACATGCTTTTTCAGAGACAAAGAAACAAGTAATGAGGGTTGAAACAGACTTAACATGCTTTTTCAGAGACAAAGAAACAAGTAATGAGGGTTGAAACAGACTTAACATGCTTTTTCAGAGACAGAGAAACAAGTAATGAGGGTTGAAACAGACTTAACATGCTTTTTCAGAGACAGAGAAACAACTAATGAAGGTTGAAACAGACTTAACATGCTTTTTCAGAGACAAAGAAACAAGTAATGAGGGTTGAAACAGACATAACATGCTTTTTCAGAGACAGAGAAACAACTAATGAAGGTTGAAACAGACTTAACATGCTTTTTCAGAGACAAAGAAACAACTAATGAAGGTTGAAACAGACTTAACATGCTTTTTCAGAGACAGAGAAACAACTAATGAAGGTTGAAACAGACTTAACATGCTTTTTCAGAGACAGAGAAACAATTAATGAAGGTTGAAACAGACTTAACATGCTTTTTCAGAGACAGATAAACAACTAATGAAGGTTGAAACAGACTTAACATCCTTTTTCAGAGACAAAGAAACAACTAATGAAGGTTGAAACAGACTTAACATCCTTTTTCAGAGACAGAGAAACAACTAATGAAGGTTGAAACAGACTTAACATGCTTTTTCAGAGACAGAGAAACAACTAATGAAGGTTGAAACAGACTTAACATGCTTTTTCAGAGACAGATAAACAACTAATGAAGGTTGAAACAGACTTAACATCCTTTTTCAGAGACAAAGAAACAACTAATGAAGGTTGAAACAGACTTAACATCCTTTTTCAGAGACAGAGAAACAACTAATGAAGGTTGAAACAGACTTAACATGCTTTTTCAGAGACAAAGAAACAAGTAATGAAGGTTGAAACAGACTTAACATCCTTTTTCAGAGACAGAGAAACAACTAATGAAGGTTGAAACAGACTTAACATGCTTTTTCAGAGACAGAGAAACAACTAATGAAGGTTGAAACAGACTTAACATGCTTTTTCAGAGACAAAGAAACAACTAATGAAGGTTAAAAGTTTTAAAAAATTTACGTCAGTAAAATTAGTGTCGAGATAGAAGCAAGCATGGACTTTGTATCAAATATCTCTCATGGATGAATTAAGCTGGAACGCAATGCTAGTCTTTTAACAAAATAAAATTACCTGTACATCAGCCAAATCCAATATATCTTCTACAGTCCTATTGTCGTGGAAACCTGTGACATGTTCCAACATAAGAAGTGCTTTTATCTCATACACCAAACCAGTTATACCTGGAAATATGGTGCTACATTTTCCGTTTTTTAAAGTTTTTCCGGCCGAGCCTTGCAATGTAAGCGATTTCCCTTGGAGAAAGAATAAATGTAAAAAGTAATGCCGATAATACATTAATAATACAAAGTAGGTTTAGATAAATGTCATTTCTTACAACATAGATCAACTAAACACTAACTAGAACGATGTACTAACATTGGGCGCAGACCAAGTTGTCTTATCAGTGTCAGTGGAATTAGTGTCAAGGAGTTTCTTCTCTACGTCTTGAATGTTCAATAACATGTCATACAAGATCATTTGGCGGCTACACGAGGAAACTATACAACGCTCTTTCTTGTTGACCAGCTCGAAAGGATACGCCATCTATTAAAAAAGAACAAAATAAATGAGAGATTTAAAAAAAAAATGTTTCTAAGGAAGTTAAACAAAATAACGATATCTTTGAAATTCCATAGACAAAGATAAAAGATATTCAATTTGTGCATTACTTTTTTATAATTAATAAAACATATTTTATATTTTGGTGTTTGTTTGTTTTTTTACATTATACAATGCATTTTGAAAGGTTTTAGAAATATTTATGAAAATTGAAATAATAAAATTATTTTGGTTCGATTTTTCCATCCAATCTCTTTCCACTTATCAGATCACAAATAGAGCAGAAAATATTTTTATAATATGTATCAGTATACTTGCTGTAGATCTGATATTTGTTTCCATTGAGTTGATCACAAGCTTGAACGATATCTGGATCCATCAGTTTACGTGGGTCACGTCTGTCACATTCGTTGACCTGGTTTGCTCTAGGTAACGATATTAAAAATACATATGAAAAGGTAACTGTAAAATAATAAAAATTAGCTTAATTTTAAAGTATATAATTGGTTGATAGCGTAGAGATATCCATTAATTTACAGAGCTTACATTAACTCATTCCGTCTGCCTGTCAGAGTGGTTACAATTTTAACACGTTATTTGTCCCACACTCCTTTAGAAAAAATAACCAATGAAGGATCCTAGATGTCACTTTCAAAGACCGCATCACAAACCAAGAGATTAGAGACAGTGTTACTGCAGCCATCGGACCCCATGATGACCTGCTAACTATAGTAAAATAACGCAAGCTTAAAATTTAAGGCCATATTACAAGATCTTCGGGGCTCGCAAAGACCTTCCTTCAGGGAACAGTACCAGGAAAAAGAAGAAGAGGCAAAAAGAGAAAGCGATCGGAAGACAGCATAAAAGAATGGACAAGCATGCCATTGAAAGAGGTTCTAACTAAAACAAAAGATGGGGCGGAATGGACAAGGACGGTCGACGAGTCTTGCATCGTGCCCCAACGGTCCAACAGACTAAAGGATAGGTAAACGTAAAAGGTAAAATTAATTACATAGTTTGGTATCGAACAAGGGAAAGAATTTCTACTTGACAGATGTGGCGGTATAAGTTGAATTAGTTAATTAATTATTGGTAATTCATTTTTTTGTTTGGTATCGAAAGATATTAAGAAATTGTACTTGGCAGATGTGGGGTTATAAGTAAATACTTTGTGTAGAAAATAGGTCGTTGCTTAAAAGTTTAAAACTAAGAATAGATAGCTATGATACCTTCTATTTTTATAATCACTTCACTAATACAGTGGATTGTTGATTAGCTTGTGGAGTTATAATTTATCCAGTATAAATTTCAACTTAAAAAAAAATACATTAAAAAGCTAAGCGTTGGATTAGGTCACATACCTAGCAAGCTATGGAGATGTACTACGACCTAGCGTTTTCAATAGGATATGCAGGGAGCATTTTCCAAAGGCTGCGACCTGTTTGCAAAAACCACCTACATAACTCATTTGTCATACCAACGTATCCACACGAACCATGGAGGTCAGCTGACAAAAGTGAGAAAAGATCAAATGTGGATCAACAGAAATGACTAAGACGTATCCATTAGTACGTTACAGAGATCGGGCCTCAAAGAAATTATGAGGTTATGACCGATCTTTGCATGAGGTTTGTAGGACATGTCCTCCGAGAGAATAAATGATGCATACCCAGAGTTGTAATGATGTGGAGGATGTTTTGTTTGTTATTATTAATGAGGGCTCGTCCGTTATCACAAGACACCTATATGTAGGTTTTTTTCTGGCTAGTTGTAATGGTCGTTGACTAGGAGGTTGGATCACTGGGAAACCACTCCAAGCCCTAGGTGAATCTTGTGACGACAGAAATATTTTAATTTGTAATAGTGGAGCACATTCTCTCCAAAGAGACACAACTCAGATTTAATTGAATACTTGATTCTACACTATAAAGTATACACACATGAAGTCAGATCATCAGATGACTTCATTCAAAAGTACATCGTTAGCATGGAACTAGGTACGACAGAGACATCATTTTTTCCGTCAAACTCTATCTTCCTTTAGTCTCCGACGATGTCAGCACTCTCACTTTCCCTAAGAGTCAAGTCACCAAATAACTTCAGAATCCCCCACCTCGTATATCCCTGCACACATTCACGTGGACCTGTTGGCCAGGATATATCACCATCTCGTGCAATCCATGCTAGAGTAAAACTATACATTTAGATTTAGCCCTACTATTTATATTAACAAACACAGTTTGTAACAGAGCCCAATACAAGAAAAGCGCAAACAGGGACACCTTGGCATAGAATGGTGCCACACTTTCATGGAGGACATCGGAGTAGTCGACACCAGGGAGTGAAGAGGCTTCAGACATTTCCAGTGACATATCTTTATGGAGACAGCTCTAATGCTCTAAACGACGCGGTAGAATCTAAGTTAGTAAGTAAGCTTTAAAATGAAACTAACATTATTATAAATGCAATTATTTCGTATACAAAAAAGAAATATTACTTCAACAACTAATATGTTTGAAAACATACTTTGAGAGACAAAGATGACTTTTTGTAAACGTTTCATTCTCTGTTAATAACTTACGAATGATAGATTAAACAAGAAAATATACAGAATAATTCTTAAAAAGCTAATATTAAACGTAGTTGTATTACATAGTTTGAATCAATCGTATAATTAGAAATATATCTAGACTAACAATAATACATCTGTGTGATTAGAAATATTTGTTCCAATTCTTGTTGTTTTGCGTAATTTTATGCTTTTAGCTTTCTCATTACGCAAAAATCATATCACTTGCCTGGACCTGTTTTGGAAAAGAGGGCGTTGAGATGAATTTTATAACACCCTGATTACTTTTTAAATGCATTTATTTAAAAATAAAGTTGAAAGACCTGAATTTGAACTCGAGTGCTCTAACCTTGTTTAGCTTCCTCAAGTAAACACACTAATCACTGTGCCAGCGAATCGCTTATAAAATAGAAGGCTTAGTAGTTGTTAGCATCAAACTTTAAAGCGGCGACATACAAAATATACAGGGTGCTCAAACCTCCTCAAGACGACATACTAACGACTCTGCTAGCAAAGTGCTAATGAAATGGAAGATTGTTTAGTTATCTATTGTTTGTATCAAACATATATTAAGACGGCTATCTATAAAGGGTATTCAGCTTATACCACCACATCAGTAAAGTACGATTTCGTACCTTATTTGATATTAATAAAATAATTCATTATCAATAGTAAATTAATTAATTGGTTAAATGTTTTTATTAATTTTTTTTTCGTCAGTTAAAAGAAATAATTACGCAAAATTTCAGCTTGATCCGATATTGGTTTTGGAGAAAAAAAAAAGATCAAACCCTTTACCAGACAGACAGACAGCAAGATAGACAGAAGGAGTGAGTTGATAAAAGCTTTGTAAAAAAAAGAACATTTTGCACACATTCCTATCCACCCACAAGAAAACAAAATTGTATTAGTATTATATACATGCGTTGAATCACACAATGTTCCTCAACATTTTTTTTTTACTTAATTCTTTACTGCATGTATGCGGGGATTTCCGATCAAATTTGTTCAAGATATACATCTCCATACTAAAAAAAAACAAGGTTACAAAAGACAGTTTGTGTGGAAACACAAACTCAAAATCGGCCCCCGAAGTAAAATGTTTTACATAATTCGGATAATCCTTCAGAGTTGAAGATTGTTTACTTCCTAGTCCAAACCTCCCGCAGGACGACGGGGGATGGGAGCAGGCAGGGTTTGAACCTTCGACCGTCGATAAATCCGAACGACAGTCCAGCGCGCAAACCGGACGACCATTGAGCACCAAGGTAGGCTTCAATAGTTTCAGAAAGAACATCCGAATGAAATTATATCAAAGACAAATGAGAGATAAGAATAGAGAAAGAAGGTTAACAGATCTTGTGTAGTGCCCCAACCGTCCCGCAGATCAAAGGATACGTGAAAGTGAATGTAAAGTTAGATTTGAACCTGGCCTAACTAGTTTGTGGTCTATAGGGCAGATGATGTAAATTTCATCTGTTTTTGTGTTAACGAGGGTGTCATGTAGCCAGCACAACGACCAACCGCCTTTGCTTTTCCCCAACTAATGTCAGGTACCCATTAGAGCTGGGTAGACTCAGAAGTTGAAAATCCCAGTCTTCACCAGGATTCGAACCCGGGACCCTCGGTTCAAACTAAATAAGTTAATTGTTTTCAAAAGGTTCAATCTCATATTCGAATCCTAAAATACGGCTATATAGAAAAATGTTCACGAAAATGATGTTTATAAGATTACTATTCGTTTTAAATTGGGTCTAACATATAATGCATACTAATTAGCTTTTTTCTCTTTAAAAAACTGCTTGCATAATTGATTTTAAAAATTAGAATTTTCGCTTTCAGGAAAAAAAAAGTAGCCGTTGCATCAGAACTTTGAATGGTCTAAAATTTTGTGAAGTCGGATTTTCAATATCTTTTCTAGTTTACGAGATCTAAACGGGACGGACGGACAGACGGACAGACTTTTCGCACAAAACTAATAGCGTCTTTTCCCCTTTCGGGGGACGCTAAAAATTAAAGATGATTATATTTTGAAACTTTAGTAATTTAGCTTGAATTCAACTAAAATAATATATTTCTATGAACTTTGTCTTTTATTCAGAACGTAAAACCTTAACATCACATAGCTATAAGTAAACAATAAATATTATAGAGACTATTTTACCCGAATTGTAATCCATAACATTCAAACGGTTTGAAATCCTTTGGAAACTTTTGATAAACAAAGCACATGTTTTCATCTAATAACATCAGTCTGATGAGCTCATTGACGTTCTTTGCTTTGTACACCTTCATGTAGCTATTACTATGTGGGTTCAGATCCAGATATATGGGCTGAAAGACAATTAGATACATAGTTTACTAACAGGCTTTTTATTTATATTGTAAAACATTGATTTCAATCTGTTAATGGGAACCGCAATATACGTGTTCGAAGATGAGCACATTTCTCATTTCTTATGGACTCGATGACTCAATGACTTTGAAGTCCAATCCTCGTTTTAAAAAACCGGCCGCATACGTGGCATGGGTAGATTTGGTCAGTTGCATATAGGCTTTCAAATTCTCAAAGCTTTTTGGTGGTTCGGCGATCTTTCAGGCAACTATTCTTGCTTCATAACTCGTAACTCCGACACTCACAGCTTCACGCCATGAGGAGCGATCGAGTGATAGTGCTTCCCAGCTGTAAATGGCAATATCATACTCATGGAAGGAAATCATAAGGGTGACCTTATATCGCTTGTATTGACCCCCCCCCCCCTTTCTGGGAGCGCTTTCCTACACTCAGCTCCTCGTACAGAAGTGTTTGTGAAGGCGATTGTCTGTCATGCGGATTACATGTCCAGCCCATCGAAATTGGGAACTTTTTACTGTGGCATTGATACTGTTCATGCTGGACAACTGTATAATTTCAGTATCCTGTATGTGGTGAAACTAATTAACTTGTGAATTTATTTAGACAGCGTAGATGGAAGGAGTTGATCGTTTTGATGTGGCAGGAATAAAAGGTCCAGGACTCTGATGCATACAAGAGTGAAGGGAGCACTACAGCAATGTAGACATTCAGTTTTGTGGATAGGGTTTCCACGCTTGTTCTTGAAGTCTGCCAAAAGCAGCACTGACACGCGCAACACGGAAGTCTACCTCATCATCTAGGTTGGCATTTGCTGATATGGTGCTTCCCAGATAGACAACATTTTTAACATTTGCTAGTTTCTTGCTATCTATAAGAGTGTCTGGTTCTGTGACAGATTTATGTTGGCGCAGTACTTCTGTCTTTTTTACATGTATGATAGGTGAAGAGAGCCAGACTCTTTTGAAGTTCTACTTCGTTTGAGGCATTTAGGGATTAGTCTTCTGCGAATAGCTGGTCTCTGATGCAGTCATATTTTTGCTTGGTCCTTGCCTTCAGCCTTTGAGCATTGAATAAACTTGCATCCGTT
The DNA here is from genome assembly GCF_947242115.1 of Biomphalaria glabrata. Taxonomy (NCBI): domain Eukaryota; kingdom Metazoa; phylum Mollusca; class Gastropoda; family Planorbidae; genus Biomphalaria; species Biomphalaria glabrata. Next base: position 27,342,826 of record NC_074712.1, read on the forward strand.
TGTTATCATATACCAATTCCAATGTTTTCTTTGCGAAAGGCATCTTTCAGCAAAGCGATAAACATTATGCTGAAAAGCGATGAAGCCAGAACACAGCCTTGCTTCACGCCTTTGAAGCGCACCATTGTTTTGAATTGTTCCTGGCAGCCACATTTGGACATGATTCGCCAAAGGCCTTCGCGACGGACGTTATCAAAAGTTTTAGTCAAGTCTATCAACGCAGTATAGAGATTTGAATTTCGCTCTCTTCATTTTTCGTATAGTTGGCGGACTGTAAAGAACATGTCAACCGTGCCTCTATCCTGCCTAAAGCAGCATATAGATATCTATACTATAAAGTAGAATGTAAGGCGTATGTATGTATGTATGTATGTATGTATGTATGTATGTATGTATGTATGTATGTATGTATGTATGTATGTATGTATGTATGTATGTATGTATGTATGTATGTATGTATGTATGTATGTGCCGAATAGAAATAAAAACCGCTTGGCCAATCTTGATAAAACTTGGCATAAAGTTCCTTGGGTACTAACTTAGACCGTAGTGTATGTATTGTAGCCCTAAAACAAACTTAAGACCCTCAAAAAAAAAAAAATTGACCAACTCTATGAAAGCACTATAACTTCATCGATCTAGGCCATGTTTACCATGTTTACATGAGAGAAGATCGAAAAGATCTACATCTAGATCTAATTTTAAGAACTACACTTTGTGCAGATAGTTTTTTACTTTGACACATGAAAATAAAAAATATAGTCCATTGATTTAATAATTTGATAAAATTAACCTTCAAATTTGTGTTTCAAAAGCATTTTTTTTACATAAATTTGTTACTTTTATCTGCAAATTTGGAGTTTCTGACGTACATTCTTGCATTAGGCAATACCGTAATGTTACACATCTTTTTATTCCTAGGTCTAAAACTTTAATTCAACTCTAAGATGATAGAACTTCTCTTCGCAAAGATAGTGTTATACTTTAACACATGAACATAATATTTATAGTCCATTCATTTCCTATTTTAATCAAATTAACATTCAAATTTATTTTTCTAAAGCATTTTTAATATATTCGTTCGCTAACGCTGCGAAGCCGTGTTGAGATATATTCATTTATGAATCGCGTTTTAAAAAAAGGTCACGCATGCACAGAGCCATAGACTATATATTACATGGACTGCCAACACTAAGGAAACTAAGCACAAGTTCCATTCACCGAGGCGTCCTTGGTTGCGTGGTAAATTGACTTCCGGTAGAATTTGTTACTATATAAAGAAACTATTCCCGAAGATTTTTACCATCACTTTTACAGCAAATCATAAATGGAAACTTAATTGTCATATACGATGTTACAGAGGTAAGTGTGCACAAATCAATTTGTGACTTAGATCTATGACTATAAAGCCTTGTAACTGATGTTCTTAGCCAATATAGATAATTAGCCAAGCCTGTATTTCGTGTATTCTTGTTTACGACATTGATTGTCTGCTAATTGGTGCTGCCAGTTTGGATTATTAGTTTTTCTTTTTTTTTTTCATCACATTTGATAATTATTATCATTATTTTTACAATGTATATTTTAAATGTGATAAGCGATTTACTGAAAGAGTCAATACATTTCTGAGAGTGTCATTTATTAATTTTGTATATAATGGGTGATATAGGCCTAAGTTAAGTCTGTGAATGAGTCAGTCTAAATAAAATAACAATATAGTGAGTCAATAAGCCTACAATCTTACATCTTTACCAACTTTTGTTCAGATCTACAAATATTTTTTTTATTCAATTTGATTTTAATTTCAAGATAATGTGCATTTTTATCTATAGTAATGGAAAATCAACCATAAAAAAAAATCAACGATGTATGTATGACTAACTGAAACATCTGCATAAAAATTTCGGCCTTCAAGTTTTTAGTGGGTTTTTTTTTTTAACTAACTAGAATCCCAAATAACATCCAATTCTTCTAAAAGCTATAAAAAGATCTGATATTGTTTCGATTATATTCGCCCAATAAAATTTTAGAATCATTAGGCTCTACTTCACTAGAAAGTGATTGTACACATAAACATGTAGACTTTCACCCAGATGTAGTGACCTATGGCTATAAACTTTATCTACAAATACGAACTTACACACAACACACTACTACACTACTATATATATAATAGAACACTAAACACTATTTATGTAAATGCCCATTTTTAAGTTTGTAAAATAATAATTTGTTTTTATAAAAAATCTGGCTATGCCTATAGTACTCTTAAAATTATGACTAAAAATATTATGAACGTCGAGTCTCTAGATTCATCATCTTTGTGTGTCTGATAAACCCAGAGAATGAAGATATAGAATCTATATAGGCCCCCTATTATATAGAATCTAGCTCTAGTTGACTCTAGACTAGATCTAGGATAATTTCAAGTTTAGATGTTCAGCTTCATCTTACCTTGATCATGATGATTAATTTTAATCTGACTTCCTGACTTGTTAACTTAAACTTCGTCTTACTTAGCCTTAGCCCTTAGCCTTAGGCGCCTTAGCCTTAGCTTCTTCATATGTGAATCATGAATGGAAGTGCTTGGCTCACAGTGTCACAGATTGTTCTTTAAACTATTTGAAGATCTACTTTATCTTTACTAAGGACTCTAATCTATATCTAGTTTATATCTATATTTTATATGATAATAATAGACCTAGACTCTTATACTTATAATAAAGACAAAGTATAAGATCTAGAATCTGTATCTAGATCTATTCCCATTTGTGATTTATACACTACAGATTTAATGTTTCTGATGAGCAATACTACTATCTACAGCCATGCCCATTAACATAGGCCCTACTCATGTACTAGATCTAGCTCTTTTGATCACAACTCATATCTTGCCTAGATATAAACAACTGTAATAGATTGGACTAGACATTCTAATCGGTTCTATTTTCGTTTTTCATTATTCTGACATATTCTAGTAGGCCATAGGTACCAAATTGTGCTATTTCTTTCTGTAGATCTAGATCTTAACTTTTCTCTTAACTACCAAAGAAGTACACAAAGGATGTTGAAAGGTACCCAAAGGGCTCTAATTGCTACCATTCAATGTGTGGAATCAAGTATTTACCCAGATACTGCTACAATATGCTCTTATTGTTTTCAAAGGAGTTTTCACACAGTGCCAGAAGCTGTATAAATACATTTAACAGTAAGTTTTAAAGTAATTAATCATTTATTTTTAAACGTTATGTAAGTCTATTTTAATTGTAAGAATCCATGTGCTATTTTATTTAAAGCTAACTTATAGGTGAATATTTACACAATATTGTTGTTATGTTGTAAATAAAACATATTATATTCCCTCCAGCCTGTGCAGGGTATTTCTAAAGTGATAATTTTCTCATGCAGGCCAATACCACTCTTTTGTTATCTAAGGTGTTTTCCTTCAAATTATACTCTCTTGCATAAGAATTAAATATATTATGCAACAATTCTCAATTAGAAGTACAGATTAACCAGTTATCTTGGTGGAAAAGGATGTCAGATGAGTTGAGAAAATGCTTAAAGAAAGTCTTTACATAATTCTTTGAACTAAGTCACTATAAATATTTTGGAGATTTTTTAAATTTAATTAGAATTTTATTATTGCTCACATTAAAAGCAATTGTTCTTTTCTTTTCCGCAGATGTATATTTCAAGAAGAAATGATGCTTTCTTATTTCTAAGAGTTTATCAATAGGATGAATGCTACAAAACTCACTTGTTATGCCAGAAACTCTTCCTACGAAACTTCCAGTAAGTAAAAAAAAGAGTAAAGTTTCCCTTTCAGACCTTGTGATCGATAGGGCAGATGATGTAAAGATCATCTGTTTCTGACCATTCTGTTGCCTACGGTTAACGAGGGTGTCATGTGGCCAGCACAGTGACCAACCGCCATTACTTTCCCCAACTAATGTCAGGTACCCATTAGAGATGAGTGGACTCAGACTCAAATTAAAAATTCCAGTCTTCACCAGGATTTGAACCCCGGTCCCCGGTTCGGAAGCCAAGTGCTTTACCGCTAAGCCACCAGGCCTCCATCCAGTAAGTAGGGCAGCTTAAAATTTAATACTTTTATCTTAGTGCAAAAAGAATAAAAGCTGTCTTCAAATTCTCCCTTTAAATTTGCAAAGATATGTTTATAATTTAATGTATGCAGTAAAAAATTATGTTTCAAACACTCAGTACAATATTCATTGACTCTATTTGGGTTACCTCAGCATGCTTGTGCAGAAAATTTCCTGAATTTTTTTAAAAATCTGTTCCCTTCACTTTCAAGTGCATTTAATCATTCATTAAATTTTCATAATATTACTGAATATAATGTCAAAGATTAAATATTGTTATTATTATACTATTCCTTTTTTTTGTAATATTTTAGTTTCATAATATGTTCCCATAGCATTTTTTGTGTAAAACCTCTAATATACTTTACTATACTCCTAATATACTTTTTAAGGAACTGTTTTGTTAGATGTTTTCAGAATTGATTTTATCCGTAAAGGACTTGAACATATGGAAGTTTGGTACTATATGAAACTAAGATTGAATTGGTGACTTGTTATGAATTTAATGTATGTTGTTTCTATTCCATCAACAGTACTAGAATTTGTCCAGTGCCTGTGATCCTCTGAGTTGAAGGAGAATGTGCTCCATAATACCTACTAGGAGCTTACTGATAGCTGGAAGTTCATGAATACTATGTTGTCCTTGATTTGATGATTCTGAAAACTACCATTTCTGAAGACTTGAGCATTATTTCTATAATTTAAAAAAATCTTTTCAGGAAATATTGTGTTTATAATATTAAGAAAGTGAAGATAATATTGTTCTTACTAATATTATTGACTTATTAAAATAGAAAGCACATCATTACCAATATTCACTTGTCAATAAATGTTAGCATTATTCAATTTTTAGTTACATGTTCAAACTATTAAATTTTATTATTTAAATTATAGCAACTTTCTCTTTCAGTCCAGCTTAAGATACATTCCTGTAAAAAGTCTATGATAATAAGTTAATGTCGATGTAGTATTGTTCAGACACTTACAAGTTTAATCATCTATACTTCACAAAAAAAAAAGTGTTTGAATGGTTTTCATTTGTTTGTACATCAAATATGTATTAATATAATTATCATTTTTAGATGAAACATTAAATACTGAAGATGACCATTTCAATTTCTGATGTAGGCCTATTCTCA